>NW_024581137.1:2988488-3264684 GCF_017639235.1 Corvus kubaryi | reverse complement strand
GTACAGCTCCTGATTTTCATCAATATTTAAAGGCTGTGTTCCTGGAGCTTTCTCTCTAGGAAATCGGCCTCTCCATCAAGAAACACCAGACTGGGAAGTTGCTTAAGGCAGCTTTTCTTACCTAAAAATAATTGTATTGCTCAGTAACAAAGACCCAGAGTGTTGTTCTAGGTACCTGGACACTCCACCTCAATAACTGCCTTTTAGTAGAAAATTAAATCACTACCATTATTAAAGGTCAAATGTACCATAAAATTTCAAATTTCAAAAGAGATTTTCAAGCCACACACAAGAACAAAGGGTACTTTTATGTATCAGTCAGGTTGTTCACGTTGACTTTGTATGTTTGCATAGCACAGTGCTTCCAAACACTTTTGGAGAGTGGGACCCCAACACAGTAGCAGAATTATGCATTCCATGTGCCTTTGTAACCATTGTTCCACTACACAACCTTTGTCTGATTTATGTTGTTATCTGGGCTGAAGGAAATGGAAAACTTTGGAAACCACAGAGAAGGCCGGGAATCCAATGGTGAAACAGCTCTGCAGACATTTGTGTCAGTTAGAATGAACCTCCTATCACTTGTGTGCCACTTTTTCCACTTATCTGGAAGCAAAGCTTGTAAAATACCATAAACCATAAATAAACCATAGCTCAGGGAGATCATCCTTCAGCAGAGGGGCTGTCGTTTCTGCTTTGTAAGGAGTGTTTGCAAGCTGCCCCTGCCAGAAGGAACTGCAGCGAAGTGACAAGCGTGAAGGCACATACACCACAGACTTGTTATACCATCTATAGCATCCTTTCTAACAGTAAGATCTTCATTTCCATCACAAATTCCATTTCTTGCAAATCTGAAAATACAGTTAGTATTTTCAAAAATTTAGACGGATCTCCAGGAGGTTAAGTATTATGCCTTATATGGAATATTACATGTTTAAAATGTTTTAAAAATTACAGTATATTATACAGTATAAAGGCAATATTTTTTGTAACACATATGGAGATAATGCTGACAGGTTTTTTTACTTCAATTGTATTTGTTTTCTTTGCCTGTTTCAGATGAGAAACTGGCAAAGTGAGTGTTACTTCTTCCAACTCTCAAGATTCAGCAAGCACTTCCCATTTTGTGCTTGCAGGACACAGTTTGAAGGTGCAAACAGTATTTCTGAGGTAGGACAAATAGGCAGAATTTATAGGTGAATGCACTAATTCAGCCTGTTGCACTGGATCACAAGCCAGCTATGCTAGGTGATATCTTCAGCAATGTGGTTTAAAATGAGTAAGTCTGATTCACATTTGAACAAAACTGTGACAGCGTTAGAACGATCAGCAAGAGGGTTCAAAAAACTTAGGCTCTTTGCAGTTTTTCAGTAAGATTGCCCACTCCCCACCCCCCTCTATTGCAGTAATGCAAATAGATTCACTCCCGAATGACTGCAAAAAACCTTTTTTGTTCTGCAAATCTGCCTCAGTAGCATTATGTACCTACACCAGCAGTAGAAATCCAATTCACCTTTGAATAAGAAATACCAGAAATGTCCTTTGCTGTACAAAGCTCTGAATCCCATCCCTGACAACACACACCAGGAGTGATCTCAGAACCACAGTCTGTTGTAATTTCAGGACATACAACCTCACACTAACCCTGTCTTGGGTACCCTGAAGACAGTGCTGTAATCATGTTACTTCAGGTATTGTTCTGAAATGCTTAAGTCTGCTAACAAGACACTGAGTAAAAGAAAATACAGAGACAGACATGTAGGTAGTTGTTTCAGTATGGAAAGTTCCTGAGGAGTCCATGGTGGGAAGAGATGGAAGAAGTCAAGTTGCCCATGACAGATATTATTGCCAGCACTAGAGTGTTCAGAATGGTGCAAGATAAAGTAATAAACTTTCCTGCTCCAGAGTTTAACTGATTCAACAGAAACTGAAAAACAATAAAATAAATTAATAAAAAGCTGAAGACATTACACTACAGAAAGCAACATTGCCTTTCATTGTCACCTCAAGAACTGGCCCAGAGAGAGAGGCTGCTTGCCTGTATAGAAAGACTTTGCTCAGTGTCAGATGAAAAGCTTTCTTCACCTTTTCCTAGCACAGCAATTTTGTATAAAAGAAACATTAAGATTTCAAGACCACGTTTTAATGGGATTGCTTGCTGGACTGAGGTTTGAAAAAGTAGGTTCAGTTCGCCTGTGGTTTTAAACTAAAGTAGGTCATCCTTCCTATTTAGTGCTCCTAGAAGCATGCCTTTCCTGCTCCAGAAATTAAAAAAAAAAAAAAAAAAGGATCTGCACATTATTAAAATAATTCCTGTCTTTTTACCATCAATATAGGAAACGTAAAAACATGCTAAACCAGTCCCCCCAGTTAAAAAACAGCTTTTTCTGCAACTCAAAGGTCCCACTGTGGTATATTGGCTGCACATAATACCCAAATTGAGTTTACATCAGTCAAATCTGATGAGCTGAAACTCTTTATGTCTACATTACTTGAACTGAAGGAGGGGAAAAAAGAACATTTTTGTATGTAAAGATCTTAGACTTTTGTACATAAGAGCAGTCATGGAATAGAGAAGCACACAAGTATCTTGCCAGCCTTCTAAAGCTTAAATTTTAAGCTGTGTGTGGATGTGCTCTCTGATTTCAGCAGGGTTTCCATGTTCAGAGCAAAGCATCTAGGCAGTGTTCACATGTTCCAGACTACACTCTATTTCAGAAGTGCTGAGCTGTGAGTATTTAGCACCTCTAAGACCTCTAAGCACCTCTTATTTTACATACCTGGCTATGACATGACAGCCTTTCCACAGCACAGCATGTGGGCTTTGTTTGAAGGAAGTGGAATATTCAATTACTTTGTTTCCATACTAGTTTCTAGTACAGTAAATTGTCTTGATAAAAAAACCCCACACAAACTACTTCTGTACCCTTCACGATCAACATCAATACCTACCAAATAAAAATTTAAAATTCCACAAGTGTTATGATGCAGGTCAAGGGAAAGCAGACAGATTTTATTGAATGATGGCAAATGCCTCTTCCCTCTCTCTGGAGGGAAGCTCCCTATTCAAGGGTCCTCCACCAAGGCACCTGCCCCTTGTTTTACAGCCAGCAGTGCAAAATGCTCCCATCAAAGGACCCAAGTGCAAATCTGTAGGAACTGGGATGTCTTGCTCATTCCTATGTGTTGTTCTTTTACCAAAAGGAGTATCCCAAGACCACTGGTGACTGTACATCATGCACATCATAATCTTCTCTTCCTGTTGTGCACAGCTGTTCTTCTTTTTCAACACCAGCCAGAAGCTTTGTTAGAACAGAAAATCTTCGTAATTTGGCCCAGGGATGGGAAACAAATCATGCCTTCATTTTTAATGTAAATGTGAACATTAGCAAAAGGCACACAATGCTCTATTCCTTCTAGACTAAATAAAGCCAAAACTAATTTAAAAGGTTTTAAACACTTCACTGTCAGTTATGTTCTTGAGGCCCTGACTTTTTACTCAGAAATTAATTTAGTTTTTCGTGACAGGCTGGCTGAGCAGTTTGGAAAATGCTGGGAAAGAATATACAGACTGTTTCCCATACATGGTTGTGTCTCTGAAAAAAAACTCAGCTTGGAAAATCAGGGAGAAAGATAAAAGAAGAGAAATGGAAATGCACACCACTGGTTGGGGTTTTTTCTCTTTTAGAAATAATAACACTGTTAGAATTTATTTTCGTACAAAATATTACAGAGCTGAAGGCTGACATATATCTGAAGGAACATTCAAGGATCATTTTATAATCATTGGAACTCAGCTGACTCCACAGAGATTGGTGAGATAGCAACATAAACCTACTGCAAGAGAAAGCAGCAAAGCCTATTTGAGTTCAGTCTGAGCACAGGATTTCTGATTCCACATGTGGGCTCTGATCAGTGCAGTTATGCACCAGCATCTCCTTAGCATGACAACAGACTAATTGTCCTTCCTAGGTGCATGAATGACTGGCATTAGGGCTGAGCAAGACAGATCCTAGGACACTTCTTAAATGAGAAATTCCATAAATTTCCATTCCATGGAAAAATGCAGCACTATATAAAATGGAAAATATTACTATAGTAAATATAACGTTATTCGGCAGCACCAAATGAGTGCAATACATAACATTTCTAATTATCTAATTCTTAGTATAATTGTCCTTCTAAAGTAAAATAGAAAATAAAAAAAAAAAATCATAACATGTTTTCATTAAGGCTGAGTTCAACCTGCTATTGCATTCACAAGTATTTCTATCATAATAAATCATCCTATTTTAATCTTGTCATCTTTACAGTCCCAAGGCAAGCCCAGTTCATGCACAGAACACTTACATCTCTTTCACTGACACATCTCACAGCATGTGCTACAAATTGCATAAAATGTGAAAGCAGGCACAAATATTGCCTCTTGCTGTTTTACTTGACCAATTTCCCTTGGAGCGCCATGGTGCAGAGCCCCAGGTTTCATTACTTGAGGAGAAGACCCCTTCGTCATTCACTTTATTAGTACTGCCTCCCTTACTCCTGACTGAGAAGATATGCGCAGTAAATACTTTTAATTATTAACGAGAAATTTGGAGAAAATTTGTTGGCAGTTGCCTGAAGAATATCACTGATTGTCACTGCCATTGAAAAAGGGGAAGGGAGGAAAGAAAGGTGATGTGTCAAAGACACCGTTGCTTGTGTTTTCTGTCTCTTTCATAAATCTGTCCAGGTACTGCAAATGTATCCATTCACAAGGGTTCTTTTACCATTTGACCGCATACTTTCATGTCTTGGGATTCCCTCCAAATGACCTCAGTGAAGGACACCAATTATTTCCCCCACATAGGAATGAAACTGCTGTTTGCATTTACAAGTGCCTCAATTAAAGGTTTAATTGAGTTTGTTGCACTTTCAGAAGGGAGAGCATCTGCCCGGGTTCTGCTGACCTCAAATGACAGAGAATATCTCAATGTGACAAGTGACCATAGCTCTCATTTGAAAAAATGATGTTTCTCAAACATCTGGGGCAGCACAGAAATAAGAACAGGACACAGGTGGGAACAGTGGGTTGAAGATTTATCTTGGTAGCACTCACTATCTTTGTATTGTATCAAACAGCAGTGTAGGCTGCTGAGACTGGTGTGCTCAATCTCTGATTCACTGAGAACTAACTTTAATTTTAAGGAAATTCCTGCTATTATTAAGAAAAGTAAAGTGTGTATTTATGCATTAGGTAACATGAAATAGTATCAATCCTCAGATGAAAGTAGAAACTATTGAAGAAAGGAAATACTATCTTTTCAAATGTTTACTTTTTATGAAAGGTTTTGTTCATCAAAAATGTACCTTTAACAGAACATGTAGCCCTTCATATTTAATTGAACTGCTGTAAAAATCTCTCGCTGTTTTTGGCTCTAATAGTAGAATAATCTGCATCTCTTGGAAGTACCAGTTAAATCTTACTCAGGATCCCTTCTTACCATCACTTCTTTTTATTTTAAATTTAGAAAAGATCAAAAACAACAAAATGAGGTAACAATAGTTCCCATAACAAATTTACTAGATACTAAATTTTTCCATGGAAGGGAAGTGAACAAATAATATAGATGAGCAAAAGGGCTTTAAATAATCGAGATTAACTGACATAGGCAGCTATTTTGTTGGCAGACACAGATATAAAATATTCCAAAGGCGAGCTATCTTTGGCATTGTCTCCAGGGATTTCTAAATCAGAGGAAGGATGTAAGTGGATGACAGGCACAGCAGGTGGTGTACCACTGGCCCACATGCACACTTGCCATTTCCAACTACTGTATCAGCTACTGAGTTTCAACTCGATGATTTCAGGTGGAATTTACTGCTTGACCTTAGCAGAGTACAATGCTGCACTAGAGGAAGTGAGAGCTATCAGAGAATATGAAATCTCCCCCAGCCCAAAAGCCAAACCAAGATTTAAAGTTCACAGTAAAGTCAAACAGTGTAGAACACATCAGAGGTAGGGGGTTTTTTGCACTACTCTTACAAGAGTGTCATTTGCCTTAATTATACACTAGAGGTTCAAATAAATGTGAGTTTCAAAACCAATTCCAAGCAGAATAACCCAGAACAAAAATAATTATAACATTACATAATTATAATTCCCCAAAAGTGCTTAAAGTGGGGGGAAAAAAGAATCCTAAATATTTAATCAAAAACCCAAAACCCATTCACACTGTAAATTAAGCAACTACTTTTAAAAAACAGTATTACCTCCAAATATTTTAAACTTGCTCTGTCTTCTACACATATGTCCCAACTCTTCCTCTATCAGAACCATCGCTGTTAATTCTTTTGTCTACTCTTCAGAACACTGCTATTCTTAATTCTGAATAAAGTGAAGGCCTATGACTGAACTTGTGATGAAAGCTGTGTTCACGTAAGAAATTCTATTTCTTAAATGAATACATTTCCTTTAAGAGATTCCTTGTAATATTTCTTTCTTTCTGGGAGAAATAAATAAAAAAGATCTGTCCTGGTTTCAGCTGAGTTAGTTAATAGAGTTAATTTTCTTCTTAGCTGGTACAGTGTGATGTTTTGAATTCAGTATGATCCTGATGTTGATAACACACTGATGGCTCAGTTGGTGCTCAGCAGTGCTTACCCTGAGCCAGGGGCTCTTCAGGTTCCCGTGCTCTGCCAGTGAGGAGCTGGGAGGGAAAATGGCCAGGACAGCTGACCCAAACTGGCCAAAGGGATATGCCAGACCACAGGACATCATGTCCAGTATATAAACTGGGGGGAGTTGGCCAGGAGGCACCGATTGCTGCTGGGAGATGGGCTGAGCATCAGTCAGTGGGGTGGTGAGCAATGGTGTTGTGCATCACTTGTTTCTATTTGGTTTTATTGCTCCTTGTCTCTCTTTTCCATTACAATTGTCAGTAGCTGTAGTAGCACATTTTATTTTGTTTCGATTATTAAACTGTTCTCAATTCAACCCATGAGTTTTGCCTCTTCTTTCCAATTCTCTTCCCACTGGGGTGAGGGTAGTGAGGTGACAGCTACATGGCTCTTAGTTGCTGGCTGGGATTAAACCAAAACAGACATTTTTGGTGCCCAATGTAGGGCCTGGAGGATTGAGATAACAACAGATCCAATCAGAGCTTGTTAAAACAAATTTTAAGGAACCATTGAATTCGTTTAATTGTTGCTGGTCACCACGTTGTTTCATTTGCTCTCTGCATGTGTGCTCACAGGCCCGTTATAGAACACTGTTCTTTATGCACACGTCCCCTGTGGTGATGCCTGGGCTAAAGCTGTTCTTTGCAGCAGTGGTTTATGACATGATAGAATCGCTGGTCATTAATCAAATCCTGTGTGCTCGGCACTGCATCACCTCTGAACCTCGGGAGCCATCTAGTGGGAACTGTGAACAATCACACCGTTTAGCTGTTGCTCGTAGCGTCAAAAGGACCTTAATTTCCTAAACATTTATTTAATTTCTCTGTTTTGCTGAGTATGAATATGACAGTTTGCGAGATGATCTCAGAAAGCCCAAGCAGGAGATTGTTCCTCAGGTAAACACTCCCAAGGATTTACATTAAATCTGTATGTGTAGGAGATGGGCAGGGATGTTTCCTGCAATAATAACACATGGATTTACTTTTCTCAATTTTTTTTTTCTGGAACCTAAAAAATATTAATTAATTGATAGCAGAGCTTCCATTAAACTCCAAAGATGCTGATCTTCTATGGAATAATGTGCTGATCAAACAGTAAATGACAAGACTTAAGCAGGGAAGCATTAATATTATCTGGACATCATATTAATGAATTTCCTTAATCAAAGAAATCCTTTGAAGGGAATTTTCTTCATCAGATAAGAGAAAGTAATTATCGGCGGGGAGAGGATGTGGGTCACAGCAGAAAGGATGCCATACTCTACCAGGGAGAGACACCCCGTGGTGCACAGCCTGAACTGCCATTCCTGCAGCCATCTGCAAAGAAACAGCAGGATGAATCATATACAGGGATTAAACAATTGCTTATAAAGCCATCTCTTTTAATAATACAGGTAACAACAGGAAAGATCTGATGTAAAAGTGGCAATTTCTGTTTCCAAAATGCTCACAAATTTAACTTCATCTTTAAGCTCACAAATCTTAGTGTTGATCTTTTTCGTGCCTTCCTCTCCCCTTGCCTGAGATGTGACTGTCCATGCAGCTAGAGCTCTCATTCTGTCACATCCTCTATTAAATTCACAATAAACGTTTTTTGCCATCAGTGCCAGGCATCTCATCACATTAAGAAAATCCTACTGCCTAAAGTTGTTTTTTGCAAATTTCTTGTCTTCACTTAAAAGAACCTTCAAAGCCCTCCCCTCCTCTGCCTTTTGCTCACACCTTTGTACACCTTGTACGCTTACATTTGTACACTAGACCTTCTAATTCCCAGACAAAGGATATGGAGGAAAATCAAGGCTTTCCCGACTGTAAGAGCCAAAAGAACTCACAGCCACAGAGGTCACTGCAGCTTTGGTCAGGTGTGGCCTCATGATGTACCCAAGCTGCCTGTTGAGGTCTCAGCTCCTCTGCTGCTTCCACCCAGGGGAGGCCATGCAGCAGATGTGCCTCAAAAGGCAGCATGTTAACTGGCCCCTCTCTGCAACTAAGAAAGCAGCCGGGCCCCAGCCAAATTGCTCAAAAGAAGTTCTGCCCTCAGCAGAGCAGAGGTGCTGCTCCATGCTTCTCTGGAGGTGTTCAGAGATGCCCCAGAAACAGGAGGATCAAGTAGGGTTGCTGCGAGGTAGGTGATTTTTCTAATACAGTCAAAGGACAGCAAGGAAAATGGGGCATTTTATTCTTTAGAGGGTTTCCTGATGATTCCCATGTGTGCTGGAAATAAACACTGATTGAGGGACTTTTCATTAGGACGTGCATGGTGCCTGTAGCTTTGGGAAGGCAAAAGATAACACAGGTTTACATTTTCTTCCAAATCTACCAGGCCCCTAAAAATGCAGCCACTCCCTTGCCTGGTTTTATCAAAATGGGCTTAGCATAAATAGTTTAATCTAATGGAGATAGGAGAAGAAGAGGTTAACATGGACTGTGTTCACAGAAACAGGCTGAAGGACAAATACATGTGCCTTTATATTGGGAGCTCCATTGGACTGAATCTCAGGCTCAACTGAAACCAATTTGATGGCAACTGAAAGAAAACCTCAACACTTGAAGAATCTGAAAAGATTATTTCTCAATTCTCAATTCTCAAAGCATTAAAAAGGTAACGAAATATATATATTTAAATTTTTCCATTAAATGAGTATTTCTGAACATGAACAGCATGAAGGTAAGCTGTAGTTTAATAAAATCAGCTGCAAAGCATGTGGTTGAGCAGCCTCTGCTGTCTTACATTCTACATGGTAATGCTTCCAGGTAAGACCATTAATGCCACTGACTTAAAATCCTCTGACTCATTTAACTTAGTAGCTTGGAATAAATGTCCATGATCTTCCTGAACTACAATGCTAAAACCTCATGCGTTATTCCACCCACATTTCTCATCTTTACAGGCAACAGTTACATACTGAATATACATTTTAAACTTTCAGCTCCCTCTACTGTGCAAACATAAAAAACAAAAACAAAAACAAAAAAACCCCACCCCAGGAGTAAATAGATTTAGCCCAGAAATAATGTAAGGAAATACTTACAAGTTAAATTTTGTCTCCTCCTCTGTTAAGAAGCTAGGTTTTGAGCTTGTTCTGTTCTGATATCCAGGAATCAGGCATTATGAACCTAATTTTGAATTACCCTAGGGCACAACATCACAATAGAAGAAGTGGCCAAGCCTCACTGCATATTCCTTTAAAAATTCAGTAGAATGCACTGGACTTAAATATTTAAAGAACTTCATGCAGCAGTCAGCTGTGATTAGGGCACATCAGTGTGCTTCAATGTACATGTTGCACTGGTGAACAGCTGCCTCTATATACATCATACCAAAATATCAAGCTTCTGCAGAAAACAGCTCCAAAAGCACTTTCAAAGACACAAAAGGTTCCAAGTGGAAACAGGACTTTATGTTGATTTATGAAAGAGAATGAGAACTTAAAAGAATGAGTGAGGATTGATACCGACCACACACAAAGGAAGAAGTGCATGGTGCCATTTTCAGAGTAGGTCATGTATCAATGACAAGCACACTTTTTGACTTCCAAAATGTGCTCTGCCACTGTGTATCTTGGCCAGAGATGCATGAAAAGCACTCTAGTGCTTGCCCTGCACTTGTATTGGACACAGGGAGAGCTGGGAAGCAGCAGCAGTGAACAGTGCAGCAAGTCTAGAACTCTTCCAAGCACAGGCTCTTTTGCACAAGGAAGAACTTCTGGGGAAATGGAGCCAAAGGAATAGCAGAGCTCCCTTCCATTCCAAGCTTGCAATGGGCAAGAGAGCCAAAATACCAAACCACTGCAGGAAACAGAAACAAACAAACAAAAAATAAATACAACTTTTATTAAGCATTAATGAAGCTTATAGTTCTGCTTCATTAGGAGCAGGTTAGCTGGTACTCAAAAAGCAAAATAATGGAAAGCATAACCAAGGTTGTCTTTTCAGTGTGTAAAAACTTCTACAGCAAACAAATAAAACTCTAACAAGTAAAACCAATGCTGTGTGGTGGATCTCAGGCTAAGAGAAACCTTCAGCCCAGTGAAGAAGAGCATGGGAAAGGAAGAGGCAGCAGCTCAGTGCATGATTTCCCATAGTTCAGAGCAGAGGCAATAGGAGAAAAAAAGCACTTCTGACTGAAATATTGGGAAGGAAGAAAAAAATTACCATCATCTTCTTTTCATTATGAATTCCCAGAACAGATATGTGTCTTTAGATGTGTGAATATTCTCAGTTCTGGAATTTCAAATACTTGAAAGTTGAGAGCAAGGTGGAGATTTGCTCATCTTCCACAGAGAGAAATAATTCATCTTTGCTCTGGACAGACAAGAGGTGCTCCCCTTAAAATCCTGTGATCCTATGTTGAATAAAGTCTGCATATTCTACTTCAGATTAAAACTACCTTTAGGATTATTTTATAAAAATTTCTTGGGCAAAATTAAGCAATATCAATGCAGTTGTACATTAGACAGCAAACTATCTTTAACTTCAGTACCTGGAAGAATGACAGAGAAGGTCAGGCTGGGTACTATTGAGAGACTTTTAAAAAATAATGCAATCATCAGTCACAGTCAACATGTTTTCTTCAGAAGTAAAGCTTCTTTGTCTAGGTATAAGACTATTAAAAAAAACCCTACAAAATAATGCTTACAGTTGCTGCTTTTAGGATTAACCAGAGGCAGCTTTGAATATTTGGCCACACATTCATTGAAACAGGTGTTAAATTTCCCTCATAAATGATTATCCTACACACAATAATGTTCACACAGGGTACTTTTACTTGAAGGCAATATGGAGAGAAGGTACAATGTTCCTTCCCTTGTTTCTTTGCAAGGTAGTTCATACAGTCCTGCTCTGTTGTTAACTGATGCATTTTTTAAGGAGAGAAAGAGGAGCTTAGTAAGCAAAGTTCATACTTGTTCAGAAGAACTGACCTGTAGCCCATATATTTTGAGTTTAAGAATATTAGTTTAAAAGGTGTAGCCATTTTTAAATATTGGGAAGCTGGTTTCAGTTTCATATATGACAACTTTCTTGCAGCAGTAGTGCTTATTTGCCTTTTTCTATTGATAGTCTTTTATGTTGTTCAGGTAGCTGTCTCCAAGTACATAGCTGGTGTGCTGCTTCTTCCACAGTAAGAATCTTACTATCACCTTTTTTCCCATTGCTTTTTTCAGCTGCTCTGTGTGTGGCGAAAACATAATATGACTTAAATTATGAAGAGATCAGATGTAGCAAAGGTCATTTATAGAGATTTCTTACCTGTATTTCAGTTTCATGAAGTTTGTCAAAGGAGAGTAATTATTTCCTATGTACTAAGTATTTCACTGAACTCAGTACAGTTACTGAATAGGGGAGTTTAGCATTTCAACAGCAGAAAGCTCTTCTGGCAATTCTTACCCTGCAAGAGAGAAAGATTTGCAAGCGACGGCTGCTGAATAAAATATGTCCCAGTTACTGAAATGAAAATATGCTAATGAATAAAAAAATACAGTATGGTGAATAAAACATGGTACTGAATAAAGCATGGTGAATAAAATACAAATTTAACAGTCCTTTTCTTTTTATTAGAACTAAAAATTCAGCCTTTAGTGTCTCTGTGATACTCATTATTGCACTTTGTATTTAGAACATTTGTTTGAATAGGGTGATAATGGTTTTGATTTTATGTGGGGTATGCCCAGCCCCTGCCCTGGAGGGATCTCTGCTGAGATAAGAGATTTCGCAACCCTTCGAGCACAACACATTTTAACCAATAAATGAAATAAAGGAATGAATTTGGAAACAGAGAGGTTTCCCAAGGCTTGAGAGGAATACAGTTTGTTCCCCACTCTGTCCCAGAATGGAGCAGAAAGGACAGAGTCGGTGGTAGCATCAGGAAAATTTCGAGATATCCAATTAGTGAAAGATTTGAGATTTTTCTTAGAAAGAATACCTGTAGAGATTTTAAAGTCAGGTTTTAAGAGAAGGGTTAGAAGAAAGGGGTATAGGTCTCTCTCAGATTGGGAAAGGCTGGGTTTAGCTTGCCTATGTCCCATCTTAGTTTCTCCCTCAGCAGAAAAAAGAGAAAAAAACCCCAAAATTACTTAAAGTTGCGCACAAGAAAGAGGAGGAGAGCCCCAAGTTTAAACTTACAAATCCCGTTTTCTGGTGAGGCTGGCTCCTAGAAAGGTCTGCTGGGGGGATGGTCTGGCAGTTCGATCCTCAGGGACTTCAGTCCTAGGTGGGAGGCGAGGGTCTCAAACTGTCCCCGTCCAAAAGGCCTGCTAAAACCTCGGTCTATCTTCAGAGGATCAGCACACGAACGGCTGGTTCTGTCTTGGCGTGTCAAGACGCAGCTCAGGCCAGGTCCGGGGTCCGGGGTGGGGTCCAAGGCTGTTCGGGCGCCAGTTATTACAGCTGGTGATGGGGGGTCAGCGGCTCTGACCCAAGAAGAGGTGACCGCTCTGGGGAGATGGTCCCGAAAGGAATCGCCTTCCCGAAGCCCGGTGTCTTCCCTCAGCTGCTGGCAGGAGGGCCCGTGCAGAAGCTGTCAGCTCTTTAGTGATTATCAGCTCGTGATTCCAGCTCAGCTCTGCAGGGCAGCCTCCAGGCCAAGCCAGACCAGAGAGAGACGAGAGGCTCGTGTGGCTGGTTCCGCACAGAGGTAGCTTTATTGTTGGTCCCCTCCGGCGAAGGGGAAAGCCAGGGACGAGAATTCTCTCTGATCCACAGGGGCCAGAGGGCTTGCTTTTATAGGGGTACAGGGGATCGGTAAAGGACCAGTGGGTTACAGAGGATCTGCATAGGGTGTCCTAAAGGATTGTGGGTCTGTCTTTTCTCACCGTGACCAAAGAAGTGGTTGCCTTTCCAGGGAGTCCTGCTGGGCAATTGCAAAATCTCTTATCTCAGCAGAGATCCCTCCAGGGCAGGGGCTGGGCATACCCCACATTTTTATCCTGGTTTTGTTTTTCAGGGTTTTTTTTCCTACATGCATCTCTTCTGTGTCTTTCACAAATAAACCTCAAGAGACTTTGAATATTCTTCTTCAGACACTTAAAGGAACATCATGAGCAGATGTGGTAGCAGGGAATTGAATACAACTCCATTCACAACACATCAGACATCTTCACTCCATTGACAGCTGTGTGGTTTCATTGTTGTGGTAGGTCCTGTCCTCTCTCTGTCTGGGCAGCCTTAGCTGCAGCTTAGAAGACTGTCTCCACCTCAAGGTGGTATGTAGTTAAGACTTTAGACAACTTTCTAGATAGACAGTACAAATGGACTTAGATCCACTCAGATCTGAACCCAGTGAAGTTGACAAGAGTCCCATAAGGAAGAAAAGGGAGCACCAAACAGGATTCAATCAGTGTCTGTACTTGAAAGTATAAGGCAACTTTATATGGTTAGGTCATTGTAGCATTACCCTTCTTCTCTAATAGCTGCATTCCAAGTCCCACACACATGGAAAAAGGAAGAAAGAGCAGGTCCAAACCATAATCACACTGCTAGGCCAAAAAGAGATGCAGGAACCCTTCTGAGAGAGGGCATAAATCCTTTTTGCAGTAAGTCAGGCAAACACCAAAATGCTAAAGCTTGACCTGTATTTATAACCAACAACAACAACCATAATTAAGAAAGAAACTGGAGAGAAAAAGGTGGGATATCTGAGAGCTAAAGCTCTAAAATAGTCATAGTGCTGAACCTCACTCTGCACCAAAACAAAAGCTATGTCATCTACATACTTCTGCTGGCCCAGGAGCCAGTATATAGACATGAGATTGAAAGTGGAAGATAGGCAGGAGTTTGTGGGGTGCAGAAAAAGGAGGAAATAAAATAAAGGAGTGAACCATGGCAAAAAGAAAGCAGAGGGAGAGCTGCATAGACACCAGACTTTATAAGGCATCTAATTATTCTGAAATAAGAGCTGTCTATTTTGTGTGTACTGAAAAAGGCAAGGACTGGCTGTTGTAGCACAGCATGTTCCAAAATGGCCAGCCTTCACCTCCAGGTACAACCTGTTAGATTGGAGGGGGGAAGAATCACTACACATTTGCAGCTACACTACCATGTCCTCTCCCAGCAAAAGTGCCACTACTCATCCCAAAAGAGTAGACATTTGGCATAGCAAAATTCAAGTTAACTTACATCTGGCTGAGAAGTCATGGGTCAAGTCTGGGATGGAAAGAATGGCAAGGTCAGAGGGAAGAAAAGGTAGAGGCAAGGACAAAGGAGCATGTGGAATTCTGTCCAAATATAAGCAAGGTCATATGGAACCAAATTCTATAACTTCTTATTCACAACTCCTTAGCTTAGCAACTTAGATTACCTTTTTATTTTTTAAGTGCTCTGTAGACATAAACAGGTCATGATCATTCAATTTAACCATCATATGTTTAATCAATAAAACATGTTAGAACATAAGTTGACATAAAAAAAAAAAAACAAAAACAAAAAAACAAACCACATTTAAATGCATGCTGTGGAACCTATAAGCTCTGCTTAGTACTCGGTCCATTAATTTGTGGTTTGTTTTGGGTTTTTTTTAATAAATTATGTTAAAAGTTGCTTGCATATTCTTACTGTGAATAAACAGAAATCTTGACAAACCAGCACTGCCTAAATGAAGAAAGTTTTTTCCTTACCCTCAGATGATGAGGTCCAGTATTATTTCAAATAAACTGCCCTGGTTATCTTAATAATAATCTTCAGTACTACAGTGACACCTCAGCTCTTCTACAACATTCACTTTCATTCCTGTTTGATCAAGTTTTCATGAACTGTTAAAGTGTATTTACTGTGCATTAACCTGAGGGGGGTGTTTTTGGTTTTTTTTTTTAATTACCTAGAAGCTAACCAAGTCTCTAGTTTTACAGGTGAGAAGCTGAGTAGACTATGGCACTCATTTACCACTCAGGGCTTCCTGCCCCATTATAGTGGTCTCCCCAGATGTGTGTCTTGTGGCCCTTACTGTCCTGACATCCAGCTGGCCCTTTACCTATGCTCCAACACCGTGTATGTGGAGTCTGGAATTCTGTTTACTCTGTCACTCTAATACTTTCCTTGCACTTAAGCCTGACAACTGAATGAGATTTTTCCTGATACTGGTTGTAAGTCTGTAGAGAACACACAGTCCTGACAGAAGGCTGGCAGTGTTTTACACAGATGAACTTCTAGTTACTCAGCAACCAGCCTTGTCCCTTTTCCACATTTTTTAAATTGGCATTGGATTAATATTTTTTTTGCATGTCTTCTCAACACTAGTCTTTTTTTCAGTATTAACACAGTCCTAGACTTTCTTTAAAACAGCTGAAAGGAGCAGGGTACATTCTACCAGCCAAGAAGCTGATTCCCGGAAGGAGTGGCTTGAGGCACTGAGCAGCTGACATGACAAGCAGGGCTGTGCAGCACTGTCCTGGTCTGCCTTTCTAAAATACGGTTTGCAAGGACATCAGCAGAGTCCCCACAGACTGCTTTAATATTTTTGGGGTAAGTGGGGTGAAATCCCCTGCTGTCAGCCAACCGTTTGGTTTGCTGCCTCCTCAGTATGGAATTTTACTCCTCAACCAAGGAGAATTCCTAAGACAAATTCTGTTTATTGCACTTGCCTCTGCAGAAGAAAGAGACACAGGGACATGGAGGCTGTTACACTTCCCCCCCCCCCTACTGCGTAAAACACAGATTGGTGAATTCAGGTCATGAGCAAAAAAAAAAAATTAATTTAGGGAGCCACACGTGAGGATATGTACACAATCTTTGGAACATCCTGCTGGACTTGGGAAAGGACTTCCCTGTTTTTCTGCAGAGCTACAAGACCAGCTGACAAATCTAAGGGAACCTGTATAAGAAATCAGCCAAGCTTAAACACCTATTTGATTTACTCAGAAAAAGTGCATTTGTATAAAATAATGAGCTATTCAGTGTCTTCTCATCTTTTGTGAGCTTGTGTAAGGTGTATGCTATAGATATAGCATAAGTTACAATGCCTCAGGTGATTAGAGGCTATTCAAACAATAGTAAATTCAGCCGACATATTAAACAAAATTCACAACTGATGATTGAAGGTGCAGTTCTAAAAAAGACTAAATTAAGTTCTGATTTTGGCAGATCATCTCATCACTACAGTTTTACAACTTTAACTCATTTTGTTAAATGAAGTAGTGAACTTCTCTAAAGCGTCTTTGAAGGACTTGATCAAGTAAGCTCCCAGTTCATTGTTTGTCTCCTGAACAGCTGCATCGTAACTCCCAAAGAGTGGTGTTGAAGCCTTCATATCCTCTCTGTTTGCTTGGAGTAAAATGAGGTTAAGCTCCTCTGCTACCCTTTCATATTTTTGGTGATCAAACCTGCAAAGACTGGCATCATCAATGGGGTAGGTGATGCCAATAGGGTAGCAGTCCCTTGGAACTGGGAACTCCACATTTTTCAGCGTTGGCAATTCACAGAGAAATGTGAAAAGGTGTTTAAGTGCTTGGGATGACAGTGGGTTTCCAATGAACTTAAACTCCTGTAGTTTCTGACAAGGGCTTAAACCTAAAATCAACATGTTGACATGAGTGTCTTGGATGTTACAGTCCTCCAGGGTAAGACTCCTGAGGACTGAAGAGCAGTGGCTGAGGAGCTTAAAGAATGTTGATGGGTAAAGCTCAGGTATATCGTGACCACTCAGGTCCAGGGCTTCCAAGTGATTGGCATGGAAGCTATTGGCTAAATAGGCCATATCAGCATGGTTCAAGGAGCAGTTAGAAACATCCAGCATCTTCAGTGGAGTTTTTAGTGGGCTGCAGAATTAAAGAGGAAAAAAGTTAGGTACAAAATGTTGAAAAGCTACATTTACAAAATTTCATGCATCTAGCCACATTGTGAATGCAGTCATCTACCACATTATTTTTTCTAACCTTTCTTGAGAAACAGAAGCATGTGACAACAATAACAAGTATATTTTCCTCCTGAAAGTAGCACCATTAATTATCTCCTTCTTTACATGACTCCGCTGTGCTATTTTAATGGGGTTTAATTTGTTAATATTCTATATATCTATTTTGTAACCAGTTATATGTTGTCAAGTGTCTGCAAGTGACTTGCTGAACTAATAGCAGATCACTACTATCGTAAGAGCATTGGTAGCTGCTTCTTGTAGAAAGCTGCTATAATTCCAGTGATTTAGATAATTTCCATTAAGGAAGGATTAATTCCAATATGAAAGCCAATCAGTGTTCTGACAGGATATCTGCTTTTGTTTCTAGTTGGGTTTTTTTCTGTTACATTTTTAAATGCCCAAGAGGTTTATACTTTGTAGTGTTCTGGAGTTGCAAAGAGACCTGATGAAGAAGGTTGGAAGAAGTGTAACTGAGATTATCTGATCTGAAAGATGATCACTTTCATACTTACTACATCTTAGTGAGACTTCCGCCACAGGGCTCAGCTGGATCAAGCTTAGAAAGTTGCAAATCATTTAAATTGCATCAATCAACATAAGCAGTATGCTATTCACAAATTTTAAATAAAATGGCTTCTTGTACAGGAAGAATTTTAGGTGATTTGTCTGGATGAAACTTTTATCTGCCTTTTTACTTCTAGATGCTCTGAAAAGCTTACCATTAACTTATTTCCTGTTCCAATATGAGTACTGCTCACTGGTAGTTTGCTAGCTTTTTGCAAATTGCCAATTTTCCACAGGAATTCATAATGAATATTCATGTATCCGCTTAGTTTGCAGTACAGAAAAACATCAGATCTCTCTTGTCTTGAGACAAGAGACACAACAAGCAACTGAAATCAAAGTCTCAAATCAAAATCTACTATTCCCGTGCCCTCCTTAAAATACAGTACCTGTGGAAACGTATATTTACTTACTGTTCTTTAGCGGACAAAAATTCACTATATATTGTAAAAAATACTTGGAATATGACTCAGGATTTGCACCAAAGGCCAATGCAAGCTGATTAATACAGAAGCTCAAATAAAAAAATGTCTGGGTGTACCACTCTCTTACGTGGTAGCTGAAAGTATATTCTCACCAGATGGACTCTGGAAGACTAATCAAAACAGTCAGCTTTTCAAAGTGTATCAGGTATACATTGGCTGCCAATTCTCCCCAACAAATAATCTTTCCCAGTTTCCTGCTGCCCCTTCCCACACACACCCTGAGATACACTCACTTCCCTTACTCTGAGAGATTCCCAGCTTGCTGGTGGCACAAAGTGCTCTTTTTTACAGTGCGAGTGAAAGCAGGATGACCAAATTACCTGAGAAGTTTCTGTATTCTTCCAGTGAGTATAGAAAACGACATACTCAGCTCGGTGAGCTGCGTCATTTCACCCATCTTTTCTCCAATGTTAGAAAGCATCTGTTCATCTGTAGCTGTGAACCTCCGCACATTAAATGTTCGTGCTGGCAAGGTCAAGGACATCAGTAGAGGGAAGTGGATGCTGTTGAAGAGTATTTCCAAGTGTTCCATTTCCAGGTGAACATTATGAACTATTTCCAGTTTGCGCAACAAGGAGGGATCAGTGAGCTTTATGATATAGAAGAATTTCTGCAAGGTCAGGTTGTCAGATCTGAACGCCACACAGCAGATTTTCAGTGGACAACTGCATTTCTTCAACAGGGCCTGCACAACCAGCTCATAGTTACGCTCTGTAACAAACAAGTCAATTAGCACATTGATACTGATTTCAAAGGTACCTGGATTGCACTGTGCTTGTTGCAGGTAAACCAGCAGTTCTGAACAAAGCTTAGAGAGCAGCTGTGTCCTGGCCCACCTGCCCATTGTCTTCTTGCACTTACAGAACTGAACTTCAACATCTTTTATACCCGTCAGGTCGACCACTTTCAACTTTTTCATGTAGGGAGAAGACTGATTCAGCACATAGTCCCTCAGCCCTGTCAGACAGCTTTCCAAGCACACTGAGCATGTTCTATGGCTCAGGTCTTCCTGGTAGTCCAGAGTAGCTCCCAAAAGTTTTCCCATGTTAAAGTCAAAAAGTGGCCAGTTCTCTACCAAGTCGTGAATCACTTCCCCTTGCTCCAGTAAATAGCTGGCTTTAAAAAGAAGAGGAAAAAGATCATGGGCAACAGCACCGAGACTCTTCCTGGCAAACTCTGCATTTGACACGAATGCTTCGGCACTAATGAATCGGAGAGACTTCATTGTTGTCCTGAACTCCTTACTGTCATGGACAGTGACTTCTATATTTAACTACAGATCCTGGTTGCTTACGATGTTCTATTTTTATCTGCAGCTGCTGTTTGCTGCTAGCGGAAGCCTGGGAAGCCAGAGTGAACAGTCACATGCTGCTTTCTATTTTAGAGCTATACTGTGAGTCTGTGGTAATCATCTGTGAGATCTTTAGTCAGAGAGCTTTTAAGCCCTCATATTTATATCAAAGATAAGTAAATACAGACTGCTCCCCAGCAGGACCAGTAAGACCAGTGCAGTACACACACATGAGAATATTGCTATATCTTTTTTATGCCATACAAAAAAAGCACTCAGAGTTCCACTTAAACACATAACATGATCTGTATTACACTTTTCTTTCCATGAAAGATGCTATGCTGGGGATTCACATGCTGATTTCAATGGGGATTATTTCCCAGAGTTAGTATAGAGCTTCTCCTAAAAACTACAGCCATAAAGGAAAGACTGAGGCACTACAGTCATCGGGCTACAACGATGTCCCTCTGTTTTGCCCTTCCTATCAGCAAGGAATAGCTAATACAGTTTCTGCAGTGGAAAAGACAAGAGACTCTAGAAGAGCTCAGAGCCTTGGTCACCAGGACACTTGCTTGTGATAGGAGACTGAAGGTTGATTACAAGACAAGCTGAACAAAACAGAGCACCATTAAAACTCTCTCATAACTTTCCAGGCAAGCATCTTACTGCTCTTGCTTTGAGCAACAGATGGTCTTTTCTACCCTTTCATTTGAGAAATGATGGTTCCATTGTGATACTGAATGGGACAGCATTCAAAATCTACCCAGGCTAGGAGAAAAGCCTCTGTCACTCAGCTATCACAAGAGATGATGTTTCTTTCTTTCAATCTGGTGCTTCCTGCCAGGGGAAGCATTGATGGACACCTCCCTCACCTCTCATGTGTTTTGCTAGGCAGCCAGTGGGATGGAGACTTCCTTCAAGCTGTGCTGACCCTGTTTTTCCAGATAATTCCGCATCTGTTTTGCTGTGAAAAATTCACAACACATTTGAAAGATTCAAATTTTTTTTCTTTTCAAGTAAACTCATGGTGGAATATTTGAATATTTTATCAAAAACAAAAGAAAAATCCCAAATATGCTTTAAATTACAGGGAAGAAACATCTTTATTGTGTCATTCTGAGGAAGCTTGCTATTTTTACAGACTTCTGGTTTGTATTGTTTTAATTTTGCCTTGAAATAGATGAGTGGTAAAAAACCAAAAAAGGTGAAACAGATAGAACGTGACAAGGTATTAAGTATTTTCCTCTGTTTTTCAACTCCAGTTCATGTATATCAGATGATGATGTAGGTATTACAGTATTTTGTGCAATTTTATAAATGCTGAAACTGACCACATATAACTGATCCCTGTATGACAAGAAAAATGTACAAACTGAAACTTTTGTCAGTTTAGTTTTATTGCCTTTAGAAAGAACTAAGCTAGCCATTAAGGCATATACACAGTTTTTTATCAATTTACCTAGTACATGCGGACCTCTTTATCTGCTTAGCTGGTATATTTGGACTAGTGGTCCAAAAGTTCCAAAATAAACTACTCTACTATTGTCCCAGATTTTTATTAGAATACAGAAAGAGGAATGCTGCCTGGTTGTGTAGGGATGGGGTCAGAAAGGCCAAGGCTTGGCTGGAGCTGAACTTGGCAAGGGTAAGAAAAGTAAGAAGAGCTTCCATAGGTATTTCAGCCAAAAAAGAGAGGTCAAAGAAAGTGTACTCCTCTGATGAACACAGCTGGGAAACTGGTAATAACAGACTAAGAGAAGGCTGAGGTCCAGTTGTTTTGCCTCAGTCCCCACTGACAAATCTCTCTTCTCACACCTTGCAAGGCAGGATTGGGGGAGCAAAGTCCCTCCCACTGTAAAAGAATATTGGGCTTGGGACTACCTGCAGAACCTGAATGTCCATAAAAATTGAACAAATGTCCATAAGAATTGAACATAACGAGATGAATCCCAGAATCCTGTGGGAATTGCCTGATGCAGTTGCCAAGCCACTCTCCATAACACTTGAAAATTCATGCCACTCAGGTGAAGTCCCAGGTGACTGGAAAAGGGGAAACACTGTATGTAGGTTACGGGCGGGACGGATGGAGACGAGACAAGAGATCTCTATAGGCAGGTCTTGGGACACAGTCGGTTTATTGTAAAAGGCTTGGGTATAGGGGCACTGCTCAGAGCTGCCAGACTCAGCTCTGAGCAGGCCCAAGAGAGTAAGCAGGAGAGAGAGAGAGAGAGAGAGTGTAAGAGCAAGAGTGGAGTGGAATGGAAGTAAGGAAAGGAATGTAAGAAGTCCTGGTTACAATACAATAAATCATCTTCTGTACTGAATATTCTATTTGTCACTAACCAATCTAATACAAGATACAAATCCTATAGCATTTACATACAGCCTATAAGAGTTCTTATATTACCATAGAGTGTTACATCTTAACTTCTAAAAACTACTCTTTGGACCCCTTCTGCTGAGCTAGTAGGGTCTGCTCTGACCCTTGGACCTGTTTGCAAGCAGAGGGTATTGTTCCATCAAGAGGGGATTACCTTCAGTCGGCCATACCATTGTTTTCTAGTTGTTCAATAACTAAGACTTGGTATTTCAAAAGTGGCTTTCATTTCGATGTTGCCTGTAGTTTTCATATTCCCAAAATCTTTTGTCAGGCAATCATATTTATAAAGCTTTCCTGTTTCATCTTCCCCAACAACTGTACCCATCTTTAAAAAGGGTAGAGAAGACAACCCTGGGAACTACTGACCTACCAACCTCAACCTCTGTGCCTGGGAAGATCCTAGAACAGATCCTCCTAAAAGCCATGCTAAGGCACGTGGAGAACAGGGAGCTGATTTGGGACAACCAGCACAGCTTTACCAAGGGCAAGTCCTGCCTGTCCAACCTAGTGGACTTCTGTGATGGAGTGACTACATCAGGGGAAAAGGGAAGGGCTGTGACTGTCATTTGTCAGGATTTCTGTGAGGCCTTTTACCTGGTCCCTGACAAAATCGTTTTCTTTAAATTGGAGAGAGATGGATTTGATGCATGGACTGTTTGGTGGATAAGGAATTGGCTGGACAGCTGTATCCAGAAAGTATCGGTCAGCAGCTGAATGGAGATCAGTGACAAGTGGTGTCCCTCAGGGGTCCTTATGGAGACAAGGACTGTCTCAATCAATGACCCTTAGCAAATCTGCAGATGCCATCAAGCTGAGTGTTACAGTTGACATGTGCAAGGGATGAGATGCCATCCAGGAGGACCTGGAAAAGCTTGGAAGTGGGCTCATGGGAACCTCACGAGCTTTAACAAGATGAAATGTGAGGTGCGGCACCTGGGTTGGGGCAACTCCCTGTATCGACACAGGCTGAGGCATGAGAGGATTGACAGCAGCCCTGAAGGGAAGAACTTGGAGGTCTGCTGGAGATGAGCCAGCAGGGTGCACTCACAGCCCAGAAAGCCAAGTATATCCCAGGTTCCATCAAAAGCAGTGAGACCAGCAGGGCAAGGGAGAAGATTCTCTCCCTCTCCTCTGGTGAGATGCGATCTGGAGTCTAGACTTTCAGTATTTACCTGTCTAGGAGCCCTTACATCCTTGTCCAGGCATTTCTATATGAAAAACTATCCAGCTTCAGCAGTCTGTCTAGCCTTGTTTGGTGGTTTAAATGCAGATGGCAACTAAGTCCGACGTGGCTGCTCTCTCACTACCCACTCTCCAGGGGGATGGGAAAGATAATTGTAAAACCCATGTGTTGAGATAAGAACAGTTTATTAACTGAAACAGAGTAAAAAGACAAAAAAAAGAAAGAAAAAACACAATACAAATAAAAACCAAAACAAAATAAAAGATAAAACCAAAACCCTTGCCTCACGTAAAGCAACAGAAACTGTCCGCTGCACTCTGTATTTCCATTCCCTGCCGCATCTGCCACTGTCATCTCTTCATCTCGAAGCATAAACCTGGGCACAGTTCTTTCCAGGGAAAGCTGGAAGAGAAATAGGCAGCAGCACAAGTAGCTGCAAGTTGAACTTTCTGTTTTCAAGTGCTAACGTGAATCCGCAAACAAGCGAGTGACAGACACGCTTCCTCTTGCAGCCTGTGCGATGCGCACACCAATTCAGTGCTCTGCCTTCATTCTTATGCTCTTCGTACCATGTCGCGCTTTTATTCTGCCGGAGTCGAACCATCGTCTACTTGTCGCACAGAGCACTGTGCCGGCAGCAAAATGCTCCAGCCAACTGCTTCTGCCGAAACATAGCTGGGCTATGCACTTTCCCTTGCAGCGACATACGCCAGCACATTGGGTCTTTCTTCTCGTCCAAATGTAAAGGGAAAGATTCTCAGCTATGTCTGGCACAGAGAACAGGTTTAGGTCAACAAGCTCACCCAGATCTTACCCTCGACGCGTGGAAACCTGTATTTGCACCACAGTCCAGTGGCAGCCCTCTTTCCTTTACAGCCTGCACAGCGCCGGCAGATCGCGGTGAGAGCTCTCTGCACCTGCCTTCTCACTTCCAAGTACCACCGCGCACATTACAGCCTTGCAGGGAGCGAAGAGGCGGATAGGCGTCTCGCACAGAAGGACGTGCCAGGACGAAAAGATGTTCTTCCTTTCTCCTCCTCCTTGCCCGAATGGTGGTGCTGTGTTGAAAATCTTGGCCAGCGAAAGGCTAATCCAGCAAGTGTTTCTCTCCTGACGCATTTCGCTGAGCGAGAGCTACACGGACAGTTTAGATTCTGTGAAACAGCAAGAAAATGCTTGTCCGTCGAGCTGAGGAAAATCCGTGCACAGCACTGCACGCAGCCACAGTTTGGGCAACGAAGAGGTGGAGGTTCAGAGAGCACCGCAGTCTGACTGCGCTGTGCAGGCTGTAAAAGAAAGAGGGCTGCCACTGGAATGTGGTGCAAATACAGGTTTCCCTGCGTCGAGTGTAAGCTCTGGGTGAGCTTGTTGACCTAACACTGTTCTCTGTGCCAAACGTAGCCGAGAATCTTTCCCTTTACATTTGGACGACAAGGAAGACAGAGAATGGAAATACAGAGTGCAGCGGACAGTTTCTGTTGCTTTACGTGTGGCAAAGGTAAAGTGCAGCCCAGCAGTGGCTTTTACTTCTGGAGCCTTTTTCTTTGGTAGCAGCTGCTGCAAGTGGGCAACGGAGCTGCGAGAGTGAATAATGTGACGGCACGTCTATGTGAGAAGGAAGCTCCCCGAGCCGCAGTGTGTTGTGCTCAGTTTCAAGGCTACTTGCAGGAGGGGGGTACTTGAAGAATGCCTTCTTTCTGGACACGTCCTTCTGGGTGTACTCAAGCTGCATGGACTCTGCAGCATTGAAGGTGTAAGAACCTGTTTCTGGCCAGGTTGTGTCCAGGAGTGCAACGGCTGCGCCTTACTCTCTGAAGCAGCCAGAGCATTCTCAGCTGAATCTGCTTGTGAAGCAGCTCTTGGCTGGACATTTGAAATTCGGTCCACTGAGTACATGAACCCGGTGCCCAGCTGCTTCGTTCTTTGCCTTCTGTGCTCTGGACAGAACTGAAGCCCAGCGATGGCTTTGAGCTTTGCCGCACTTCAGCGTGATGGAAAGTGCATAGCCCAGGCATGTTTCGGCAGAAGCAGTTGGCTGGAGCATTTTGCTGCCGGCACAGTGCCCTGTGCCAGAAGTAGATGCCGGTTCGACTCTGGCAGAATGAAAGCGCTACATTGGTACTAAAGAGGCCAAACGAAGGCGCAGAGCACCGGGCTCGTGTCCACAACATAGAATCTGACAAAGGAGCGTAGCTGGCACTCACCTGCCTGCCGAATTCAGGTTAGCATTGGGAAGGAGGAAGTTCAACAACAGCTACTTACTTGTGCTACTACTTATTCCTCTTCCAACCATCCCTGGAAACACTGGCGCTTACCTTTAGGCTCCGAGATGCAGAAAACACAGTGGTCAATGCCAAGGAGTGGGGAAGTAAGGAGTGCAACGGGGCGTTTAGGTGGCTTTACGTGAGGCAAGGGGATGATGCAGCCCAGCATTGGCTTTTTCTTCTAGTTCTTTTCTTCAGGATAGCAGCTAGCAATGGAGCTGCAAGAGCCAACAGTGGGATGGCACGTCTGTTGGAGAGGAAGCTACAGTGCTGCAGACTGCTGTGCACAGTTTTAATGCTGCTGTAACTACCAGGTACTTTTGGAACGTCTTCTGTCCTGACTCTCCCATCTCTGTGAGCTCTAGCTGCTTGAACTTGGCCACACTGAAGGTGTGTGGATGTGATTGCGCTGCGAGTATCAAGTCTTCCAGAGAAGAGGGATAGTCAACAAATGCTTTCTCACCTGGCCCATCTCTCAGTCCGAACTGTCCAGTGGCTGGAAACGCTGTGCTGCAAGGGTGGACTTACCCACTTTGAGAGAATGTGATGATGCTCTATATATAGTTGCGAAGGAAAGTGCAGGTCACTGGAATTTTTCGCCTAGTTTACAGACTTTAGAGGGACTATGAAGGCCAACGCCTTGTTCTAGCACTTGTTCTCTGCATGCAGCTGCTGGATGTTTGGAAGGGGTTTGGGATCCGCGAGAGGTGGAGGGTAGGATGGTACATAGAGCTTGAAGGAAAGTGCGTATCTCCAGGGCCTTTGATGCAGTTCAGTGGGTGCGAGTTACATGCTGAGCATGTTCATGATGGCACAGAAAAGGTACTGAAAGAAAGAGGCCGTGCTGGAAGTGCCTTTACTTTTGCCGCTTAGAAACTGCACAGCCAACAATGAAAAGATTCCTCTTGCTTCCCTGCTATGCGCAGGATCACATTATTTTATGTCTCCAAGAGGCAGGATGCACAGCGGAGCTCTTCCACCAACTGCTCGCACACGACTGGGGCCGCGCCAGCGAAGCGCTTGGCTTTTTCCCCGGCACTGTCAGCGCTCATCGAAACAACCACACGATGGCGCTGAGGACTTGCAAAAGAAGGCCAAGCACCTGGCGCTGCTCGAAACCACCCCAAGGGCAGAGGCAAGTTGGAAACGTCCCTGCACTCAAATCAACGATGTCAGGACAAAAAGATTTCCTCTAATCTTCCCCTTCCAAGAGCAGACTCTTCTTTACACCACACTCCAAGAGTCAGACAAACCTCTTTGGCCCAAACAAATCTTTTCCCTCTCGCAGATTCCACCCACCAACTTGAAACCATCTGGCAAAAACAGAACTCAAAGCAGTGCCAGCTTGAGGAAGCTCTTGCTGTCTACAACTTCAACTGCACCCCTCAAACTAGCAGCACACACGCTGTTCTCAGCACTTTCCTTCTCAGCTCTAGGTACCATCCTAAGCCTTCCCTCTCCCAGAGTCAGGATTAATCAAGGCTGTGTTAAATTCCTGAACCTAGAGCAAGGCAACAAAGACTTAATAGAATTCGAAATGGTCTCTTTTTCTTTCTTTTTGATGCCAAAAGGGGGGCGCATATTAGAGGGGGGCATAGAGTAGGCAGTTCCGGAAGTCTGTATCTCCCGAGTACCTCAGCCAGTGGGGAAAAGGAAGAGGGCGTTGTGGCCAGGAACTTGGCATCAAAAGGGGGCTGCATCCCGCAACCGTTTGAGAGACCCCATGGGAAAAGCCCCATGGACTCTCCCTGTAGTCGAAGAATGTTGCAGGACTCCTCTGTCTCCTTTTCGGACATAAACCTCAGGCATCGTGGATTAATTTTCCCTAACGGCAGCGACCTGCCGCGTGGTCTCTGTGCGCCTCCCCAGCCCCCTGGGAGGTGTAAAATAGTTCCCGGCGGCTCCCACTGCGCGTTACGGATGGCTGCGCAGCCCCGGGGCTGCCTGCAGTGCTCCCCTGCCCCGCCAGGGCTGCCTGCGGGCTGCGGAGCCACCTTGCCACTGGCGCGGCCAGGGCCGGGGCCCTTCTCGACAGCAAATAGCCCTGGGAGCATGTACTACTCCAAAAGCATACTTTGAATTAGTCCAAATGTTGATAGGTTTTCCTTCAGCTGATACTAAGGCTCCAGTTAGGGCTATTATTTCAGCCTTATGAGCTGATGTCCGCACAGGTAACAGATTTGCTTCAATGACAGCGTCTGTGCTTGTAATTGCATAGCCAGCAACCACTTACCATTCTTGACATAGCTGCTTTCATCAGTGAACCAGTTGTCTGCATTTCCTAGTGGAGAGTCCTTCAAGTCTGGGTGGCTAGAGTAAACTGCCTCCATGGTTTCGATGCGGTCATGATGTACAGGCTCCTCAGCGGCCTTGCCCTGGAGGTAAGCTGCTGGATTGAAGATGTTAGTTACTTGGATACTCACGTCCTCCGATTCTGTTAGGACAGCTTGGTGTTTGAGAAAGCTAGATGGGGTTAACCAGTGATTTCCTTTCTGCGTGAGCACTGCTGACACTGTATGTGAGACAAAAATGGTTAGCTGCTGGCCTATTGTGAACTTGAGGGCTTCCTCTATGTTCAGGGTCCCAGCTGCCACTGCACACAGGCAGGCGGGCTATCTTTGGCTGACCACGTCCAGCTGCTTGGAGAAATAAGCCACTGGCCTTTTGTACAGTCCTAGCTTCTGTGCCAAATGTCCCAACACCGGTCCTTGCCTTTCATGTGAAAACAACAGAAAAGGTTTAATGACATCCAGTATGCCCAATGCCGGAGCTTGCATTAACTCACGTTTCAGAGTTACCAATGCATTATTAGTCTCTGGTGTCCAGCATAGGTGGGTCCCCTCCGTTTCTTTTAGGAGAGTTTCACAATTAGTCCATAGCCGTAGATCCATAACTTACACTGTCTTGTCATTCCCAGAAAAGTTCTTAGTTTTGTTTTTTTTTATTGTAGTTGTCTGGGGCATCTGACAAATTGTCTCTTTCTTGTTATTTTCCAAGGCTCTCTCTCCTCCTGCCAGTTCATATTTCACTTTTTGGAGGACTAGCTGAGCCTTTTCAGGGGAAAGCCTATATCCACTTAGTCCCAGAGCATTTAAAAGACTTACAGCTCATTCCTTGCAATCTTCATGGGTTCTTGTTGTTATTAGTAGGTCATCAATGTACTGCAAAAGTGTACCTTCCCAGAGTGGCGGTGTCCAGGCTTCCAGTTCTTTAGCTAATGATCTCCAATTCTTGTGGGGCTATTTTTGGAATCCTTGTGGCAATAGGGTCGATGTAAGCTGGCTTTTTTCCCTGTTTTGAGGTTTTCCCATTCAAAGGCATAAATTTCCTGTTGGGGTCCCTCCCCTGCCATGTTGTCCTGGGAGAGGGGCCCTGAGGGCACAGACACGGGGCTTCCCTGTCCCTGCTCAGCCTCGTTCCCATTGGTTGGTTTGTGTTCCCTGCGCGGGCAGAAGGACCCTTGGTCCCGTGACTGGAGCAGTTCCTCCGCTGAGCCCCGGCCTTGCGGCTGGAGAAATAAACATCTCTGAAACATCTAGCAAGAATCTGTCTGTCCATATATATTTCCTTTCCACGGGACTCCTGGTTTGATATATGCGTGTTGCAGGATCCCCACTGCAACAAATGGTGGAGAATTGTGAGTAGAACGATCCCCGATCCCTAAGCGACTGATTTGTGTGAGTAAACTTTGGATTCCTCTTCTTGGTTTTGCTTTGCTATTCCATATCTAAACTATGGAGGAACCGTGGGAAGACTCTTGGCTCTCAGAGCCGCATATGGACATTTATCTTAAACTTAAAATGATTCTTGAACAACGATTTGTGAATTTTAGCTTGATTCAAGCTCAGAAAGAACTGAAACACTTCCTGGCATGGTTGTTTAAGAACTTTTTCTATGTTTCTTGGGATTTAATTCTTACCAAGGGTTTTTGGAAAACCGTTTGGACACAGTTAATACTGGAGTCAAAATATATGCCGATGGAAGAATATTTTCGTGAATATTATTTAGTTACCGAGACTGTTGAGCAATGTCAGCTGTGTCCTGGCGAAGGGAAGCCTGGCGCAGGGACCGTGCGGCCCAGGCCACGTGCACCGAGCGCTCTCCGAGCAGCAGCGAGGCAGTTCCCGCGTGCGGGCGGAGCCAAGCGAGCCGCAGTGGGACCCGGCGGTGTCTGCCCGGCGCAGCACAGCGCGTGGTGGAGCGAGCCCCGTGAACGCCCGACCGAGAGGGGCGGCGCGCGGGCGGCGGCTGGCGGCAGCGGCGGTGGAACGGAGCCGCGCGCAGCCGAAACGCGCGCTGGAGCCGGGCGCGGGGGGGGTCGTCGCTCGGGGGCCCGGCCGAGACGTGGGTGCAGCGCCTGGCAGTGGCAGCGAAGCTGCGACCAGAGGAGGCGACGCACGGAGAACTGAGCAGCGCGGCCCAGCCCGGCCCGCGCAGCCCCGAACGCGACCCCGGGAAGAGCGCGCAGGCACCAGCAGCCCCGACAATTCCAACACGGGAGCGACCAAAGGAGAGAGCAAAGACGCAGCGAGACAGAAAACAGCAGCCAGTCGGAAAAAGGAAACGATCATAGTAACTAAGACCTTAGGGATAGTAAAATGGTATAATGTTAAGCAAAATTATGGTTTTATAACAAGGTGTGACAACCAGCAAGACATATTCGTGCATAGAACTGCTATTAAAAAGAATAACCCTGAAAAATACATCCCAAGCTTGGGAGATGGAGAGGTGGTGGAATTTAATATTGTACTAGGGAGAAAAGGGTTACAAGCATCGCAGGTCACTGGGCCTGATGGTGTTCCTGTAAAAGGCAGTATATATGCAAAAAATCGTAGTCATGTTAGACAGTATCTCTATTGTAAGTCCCCCCCTACAGTGTCCCTTTCCTAATCCCACCTTTCCCTTTTACCCTATGTCCTATTACCCCCAGTGTATTCCCAATCCGTTTTTTCATCCATGGTTTCCCTCACAAAACCACGCTTTTGCCAACTGTCTCCCCAAAAATCCCTTTCCAATGCCGAGTGGGGGATGAAAAGGGGGAGGGAAGAAGTTAAACCCTCTCCTGCCTCAGTTTCTCCACAAAGCATGCTCAGAGAGTTCTGTCTCCCTTCTGTCAGCCCTAAGATGTTCCACAGAATCTGTTTGGACATTTAAAGACTCAGGAGACTGGCTTGTTTTGTTTTGAAACTGTTCTTGTTATGTTTATCCAGTTGTTTTCATTCTCCTTTTATTAAAATAAAACGGGTGAGGTGTTGGGGTCCCTCCCCTGCCATGTTGTCCTGGGAGAGGGGCCCTGAGGGCACAGACACGGGGCTTCCCTGTCCCTGCTCAGCCTCGTTCCCATTGGTTGGTTTGTGTTCCCTGCGCGGGCAGAAGGACCCTTGGTCCCGTGACTGGAGCAGTTCCTCCGCTGAGCCCCGGCCTTGCGGCTGGAGAAATAAACATCTCTGAAACATCTAGCAAGAATCTGTCTGTCCATATATATTTCCTTTCCACGGGACTCCTGGTTTGATATATGCGTGTTGCAGGATCCCCACTGCAACAATTTCCTGACTGCTTTCAACTAATGGCAGACAAAAGAAAGCATCTTTTAAATCTAGAACTGAAAACCACACCCAGTCACTTTGTAATTTTGTAAGTAAAGTGCAAGGATTGGCTACTACAGGATGCAGTGTTCTTGATATTGTATTTATCGCTCTCAGGTCTTGAACTAATTGATAATTTGCATTTGGCTTTTGTATTGGTAGAATTGGGGTATTGTAGGGAGACCTATACTCTCTTAACAACTCTTGATCAATAAATTCAGCAATTATTGGTTTTATTTCTACCGGTGCTTCATGCTTTAGAGGATATTGCTTAACTGACTCTGGTTGTGCCCCTTCCAGGCGTTCAATAATCAGTGGGGAAGCCCGTTTTGATTTCTTTGGAATTTCAACATCTCCCACTAATGGGATCACTTGATCTGTTATTTCATTACCTATGGGTATTTCTCTTCTTTCAGCCTTGTTTGTTTGTTTGTTTGTTTTTCTAGGCCTGAGATGATTAAGGAATGGGTTTTCCCTTTATCTAATCTTAGTGGTTTAACTTAAACTTTCAAGTCTTAGTCAGGTATCTTCGGGGAGGCTTCTTTGGCTGTAGCTTCTTTAGACAGCTTTTGTTACATTAATATTTTTACTCTGCTGGATAATTTTAGACATTATGAAGGATTAGTTTTTAGGACACAAATCAACACACAAAACATTTCCATACAAAATGTTCTCATGCAAACATATCTTTACATCAGGGCTATGCTCTGTTTTCTAGGAGACAGATTATAGCACTGTTGTAATGTAATCTTGACACAAACTAGAAACTGGGGCTTTACTGTTGGTAGGATTAAAAAGAAATTGATTCTCTTTCAAAATTAGTTTCATTAATCCAAGTAGCTTTTTTTTTTCTTTGAATTTTAGTGACTAAATTGCCTTCATCACATTCTGCACCCTCGTCTGAGATTGCAGAATGTGCTATAAATAGGTGGAGTGAGGCAAAGATAAAATACCTTCTTAAGACATATGGCATGAGATTGAACAGCACTTTAGTTTGAGAGCTGGTAGAAGGCTTTTCTGTATTTTATTCATGTCCTATTTGCAGTCTATGGCTGCAAAAAACCCTCCTGGTTTAGGAGGGGGGATTTAACCATTTCTTATGTAGCATTTGCTTGTGTTTTCTCAAGATTCTTTAATTCACTAAATAGTAAATTTAAAAAATTAGCTGAATTATAATAATTTTGAAGTCTTCTGAGGCAGAACTGGGAAGGTTAGAACATATCTGTATGATTTCAAATATGCATAAATTCTTAAATTACAAACGTTAAGAAACTGACAATGCAAGCACTTTACGTTTCATTGGTTTTCATGCAGTTCCATCCAATGTGTTGGTAGGTTCTTAAAAAGTGAAAATTTGGCCCACTAGACCGATTATTAAAAAGTGATAGCGTCCACGTGAATAAATGGTTATCACATTTAGGTGTGATTCTGCTGCTTGCACTTTCTCTGCCCTCAAACTGCTTTCTTTATCATCAATGCAGGGATGTTTGACATTCTTAGAAAAGAGAAAAGAAACAAATTTCCTCAAAAAAAAAAAAAGCCAGGTGAAACAAGTTGTTAATTGCATTAATTTATTCAGGTGGAGTTTTAGTTTTTATTCTATGAAGTGCTTGTTGCACCACTTTTGTTGTTTCCCACAGATTTTGAGTGGGATTTCCTCCAGTTGATTGTTCAGCAGAGGGAGTGAGACTGCCTTCAAAAGTTTTGCAAGAGTTGCATCTGTGAATCGGGCACGTGAGTTGCCTTTTTTTTTTCCCCCCAGATTTTCGTAGGCTTCTGTTTTTCACCATGGATCAGTTCACCTTGGATCAGTTTGCTCTTTTTGTTCCAGTGATTTTTTCTTTTGGACGTGTGTCACGATCCGTTAATACAAGTGAGGGTCGGGATGGTTTGTTTACAGATCTCAGAGTGCAAAAGGACACAAGGGATTTCAGTTTTAATCAAAACAGTGCACCTTTTTTAAGTACCCACAACACGGTAATGTGGTAGAGGAGAGAAAGAGAGAGAGAGAGATAAAGAAAAACAAGGTAAAAGAGTAGAGAGGAAGGAAGGGGGGGGGGGGGAAATAGCTACCAACAGATGAGACAAAGTCCTCGTGATCTGCTGCCAATAGATTTGTCTTCTTTCCATGGGGAGATCTCATCTCAGTTATTTCAGAAAGTCCCTTTATAGCCCTTTTTAGAAACGAGGGGCAACTGGCCAAGACCATATCTATGTTTCATAATAACATTGCAAAACTAAAAGCTAGCACTATCACAGGTACATACCAAGCATGCCTTTCTCCTATGCTAACTATGATTTACCAAAATATGAATATCAATCTAATATCGATATCCAACTGAGATGGACAAAAACTCTTAACAGTTTAGAGTTAGAAAGTGTATGTTTTATTTTTGCGTGGGATAGCTCCCTAAGTCTCAGGCCCCGATACAAGCAAACATGAGACCTTTTATTTCCACATATTATGAATATCCAAAATACAAAATGCATATTCATAGTGTTGACACCTCCCATTCTCCGCTTCGTATAGAAATGAGCTTACATGTCATTAAGCATGCATAGTGTGTGATCTGAATTGAGTCGGTGGTCTTGAATTGGGTCAGTGGTCCTAAGGAAGATGAAGTAACTCATCTTCCTCACTTTGACCTTTATGCCTTTCTGAGTTTTAACAATTCTAATTACTTTAGTGACCTCTAAGTTTCTTCTTGCGTGACTTTTGGATGGGCTCCCACAAAGGGAGGAAATTGGTAATTGTCTTTATTCTATACACCAACTTATCAATGTTTCTGCTCATTATTCTAAGCACAGCTAAACAAACATGCAAATGACAGATCATCAGTTATTTGGTAATCAGTTACTAACATCTAAAACTCTATTTCAGGTCCAGCTCTCCTAACTATTTTGATTAACCCTCACTGGGCCCAAGCCTACAGCTGAAATCCCAAGCCTATGACTAAAATCTTTATGTTTCCTCTAAATCTATGTTTCATTCCCACCAAGGGAGGAAATTGGTAATTGTCCTTGTTCCCTACACCAACTTATCAAAGTTTCTATTCCTCATTCTAAGCACAGCTAAGCAAACATGCAAATGACAGATCATCAGTTATTTGGCAATCAGTTACTAACATCTTTGTAGTGGGAGGGGGGTCCCGGGAGCAGGAGAATCCAGCCAGAGTCACGATATGAACACCGATACGATTTGAGCATCGTGCTCCAGTTTTATTGTTCCGTTACACCAAGTTATACCTTTTCCCAAAGTTCACGCCCCTTTTCCATGAGAAAGCCTCTAAGCAGCGGGGGAGCTGACCAGTGTATACCTTTTCCCAAGGCTGTTCAAGGCTGCCGGCTAGCAGGTGCCTAGCAAGCCTATCTTCAGCCTGAGGCCCCGTCAGGGGTACTTCTGCAACAGCCCTGGGATGCCCAAGCTCTCCTGGGGTATCCTATATTCCACAAGGAATTCCTCTACACATCTTAAAACCCATTTCAGGTCCAGCTCTCCTAACTATTTTAATTAACTCTCACTGGGCCCAAGTTCTTCCTATTCCAACTAATCTCAACACAGCTAGCCTATAACTAAAATCTTGATGTTTCTTCTAAATCTATGTTTCATTCCCCACTTCTCTTTTAACAGTGAGTAAATTCTTTTACTCAGTACACAGATTTCCTCTTCATTTATCCAAGCGGCATGGTCAGCCTTTTTCTCATTCAAGACTAAACCATACGCTTTGGATAGTGATGTCAAGGCTGCTGTTCTCCACAGCATCTTCCAATACCAAACAAGCATCACCACGGATAAAATCCAACTTGCACTAACTAAAATGAGCAATACAATAATAGGATGAATCAAGGCATTGAGTATACCAGTTGCTGTCGGTGACTATCCGAAAAGTACATTCCACCAATGATGAGACAAATGTCAGATTCATTCCTATAGGGACAGGCAAGACTTCTTGGACAGTAATCATGCTTGTCTTTATATACTGATGTGATTCTCCAATTTTCGTAAAATTCCAAATACACAAATTAAGTTGGGTTATCATTTACGATTAAATTGTCTATTGTTATGGTGGGACGTGCCATCCTGAGGCAGATGCAACCTCTTCCGTATATGCTAGCCGCGTTGTTTGGTTAATGGAATGCACCTCAAAGTGGCAAATGCTTTGGTCTGTGTCCAAACAAATGTCTTTACCTAAAATCCTTCCACATATGTACCCTAACTGCTCCCTCATAGAGCAGGGCTCTAGGTTAATGGTTTGCCACTGACTTTTAATTTCTCGTGCCCACATTCTATATTCAGAGGGGTATAATACAGTTCAATTCATGGTCTTGTTCTTCTGTATCTTCCCAATCTGGTAATATTTTGGACAGTTTCCAATGGTTATCACCCAGGGCTAGCAAGGAGGATTGCAACGGTTGCTGCAATTTAATTAAGTCACTCCTTACTGCGGTCAATTTGTTCATCATATGCTTTTGTTGCACACCCCTCTATTTTCAGTCTAAACTTAATTGCTCAAGCATTTGTCACAGCATTCAGGGCCAAACGGATAAGCCTCATGAAACCCATCCTGCACAAATGCATATTTACATCTTCAAACATCCCTTCCTTGCCACAGGCTTGCGTTTGTGACTTTGAGCATTTTGTTCAAAGCCTTCCGAAAGTGAGGATCATATGCCTTCCCCTGGCATGGGTATATTTCAGTTGCGTTAGACTGGAGTAGTACTACTTTAACTCTTGTTACGATTGTAAGAATAATTAGTAAAGTCCCAACTTTCCACATAATGTCCATCATAACTGAATTCATCTGTTGCCTTTTTGGGTCAGCTTCAGCTTCAGTTCGTTGTCGCCTCGCGTTACCTCCCAAACACCCTCAGGGGCTTTCTTCACCCAGGAGTGATGAATCCAGGCCTTCTGCTCGTTGATCTTGATTGCAGTGAAGGTGGTGAGGTTCACCTGGAACAGTCATTCCCACTGCGGTTCCAGAATCTCCTCTGCAAGAGACTTAACATACACATAATCTCCAGGTTGTACATCATGTACTGGCCCATCTAATTCTCTGCTTTGGGCCCCAGACACATATTTTTCAATTTCTCTCAGTTGTTTCCTCTATTCGAAGACATAGTGGCTGGAACTCCAAAGTGGGATATTATTTCTTGCAACAACGCTTTGGTCACCTCTCATGCTTTAGCCATCCTAGTGGGAAAGTTTAGCATGGTGGGGTCCCGGGTGCAGGGGAATCCAGCCAGAGACACGATACGGACACCGATACGATTTTAGCATCGTGCTCCAGTTTTATTGTTTACTTACACCAAGTTATACTTTGCCAAGTTCACTCCCCATTCCCACGAGAAAGCCTCTAAGCAGCGGGGGAGCTGACCAGTGTATACCTTTTCCCAAGGCTGTTCAAGGCTGCCAGCTAGCAGGTGCCTTGCAAGCCTATCTTCAGCCTGAGGCCCCGTCAGGGGTACTTCTGCAACAGCCCTGGGATGCCCAAGCTCTCCTGGGGTATCCTATGCCCCCGCTCCACAAGGAATTCCTCTACAGGAAAGGCCTCTGGCCATCCTGAAAAGGTGTCTGTTGATACCAATAGGTATCGATACCCCCCTTTTCAGAGTAATTCAATTTGCCACTGTTGCCCAGGTCCGCAGCCTTTCCCAATTTGTCCAACTTTAGGTTTTGGAATATTCTTAGGATTAGTTCAGAGGCAAAGACCACACTGGCGAGTTACTTGTATCACTGCACCTTGCAATCTCCTAGCCATAATCCTATCTTTCATTTAATTGGACAAAGCATTCATTCCCCAGTGTGTTTTCTCATGTTCTTCTGCACCAGTGACCACAACAAATACAAAGGTACTATGAGCTTGTTATTCTTAGTTAAAGCCCATCCCTCTGATTATAACTTGAATTTTCCTTTCTTTAATAAGTTTCTTATCTTTCTTGTTGTATTCTGGCCTACCTTCAAGGCAAATCTTTCCATCTGGTATTAATGTTGCTCTACCTTTTCATTGGGTACTTCACCTTTGGCTGCATCTTTTGCCTCTCTGTCCACCAGCATATTTCCCTCTTCCAATTCAGAACTCACTTTTTGGTGTGCTTTAATGTGCACGATAGCTACCTTCTCAGGTAACTGAACTGTGTCCAATAACTTCAGTATTTCTGGTGCATGCTTGATACTCTTCCCTTGTGAGTTTAACAGTCCTCTCTCCTTCCAAATGGCTCCGTGTGCATGAACCACCCCAAATGAGTCTGTATAAATATTAATCTTCTTTCTTTTTGCCAATTCTAAGGCTTGGGTTAGAGCAATTATTTCAGCCTTTTGTGCAGAGGTGTTTGTTGGCAATGGTCCAGACTCTATTACCTCTCAGCTGCTGGTAACGGCATACCCAGCATGTCTTTTTCCACTGATAACATAACTGCTTCCATCAGTGAACCAGGTCTCAGCGCCCTTGAGAGGGATGTCCTTCAGATCTGGGTGATTGGAGTAAGTGGCCTCGATTGTCTCCAGGCAGTCATGGATCACCGGTTCTCCCTGATTCCCACTGAGGAATGAAGCTGGGTTCACAATGTTAGTCACCACAATTTCAACATCATCTTGTTCTACCAGTATGGCCTGATACTTCAAGAATCTCTGAGGGGAGAGCCAATGTCCCCCTTTGGCCTCCAGGACTGCAGATACTGTATGAGACACTAGCACAGTCATTTTCTGGCCCAGGGTGAATTTGCATGCCTCTTGGATGTTTATTGCCACTGCTGCAACGGCTCTGAGGCACCCTGGCCATCCCTGGGCTGCTGCATCCAGCTGTTTGGAAAGGTAGGCTACTGCCTGCCGATACGGGCCCAAGTCTTGTGCCAGTATTCCCAAGGCAATCCCTTGCTTTTCATGAGAAAACAAAAAGAATGGTTTACTCACGTCTGGAAGTCCCAGGGCTGGAGTTGACATGAAGGCCTTCTTCAGTTGGTCGGAAGCCTGTGTTGCTTCCTTTGTCCACGGCAGGCTCTTGTTTCCTTCCATAATCAATGTATATAAAGGTTTAGCAAGCAACCCATAATCATTAATCCACAGTCTGCACCACCCTGTCATACCTAGAAAAGTTCTCGTCTCTTTTGCTGTCTGGGGTTTTGGGATCTGGCATATTGCTTCTTTGCACTCTCATCCAAAGGTTCTTTGTCTGGCACTTATTTCATAGCCCAGGTAAATAACTGTTTGCTTTACCATCTGGGCCTTCTTTTGGGATACCCGATACCCTTGCAAGCCCAAAAAGTTGAAGAGGCTTACCGTCCAGTTCATACATGCCTCTTGGGTCTGGGTGGCTACCAAAAGATCATCCACATACTGAAGCAGCTGTCCTTCTCCCAGTGGGGGTTCCCAGGATTCTAGATCCTTTGCAGGCTGTTCTCCAAACATGGTAGGAGAGTTCTTGTACCCTTGGGGTAATACACACCATGTGAGTTGAGTTTTGCGTCCACTCTTGGGGTTCTCCCACTCAAGTGCAAAAATTTTCTGGCTGGCTTCATGGAGAGGGAGACAAAAGAAAGCATCCTTCAAATCTAAAACGGTAAACCAGGCTAGTTCAGGTGTTAAACGAGTTAATGAGGTGTAAGGTTAGCAACCACTGGGTATAAATCCTCAGTCACTTTATTGACTGCCCTCAAATCTTGTACTAACCTGTATGACCCATCAGGTTTCTTCATGGGTAAAATTGGAGTATTAAAATCAGATTGACACTCCCTTAACAATCCAATTTGCAAAAAGTTCTCAATAATTGGCCTGATCCCTTCTCTGTCTTCCCTTTTCAAGGGAAATTGCTTGGCCCTTACAGGCCGTTTCCCTTCTTTAAGCTTGATTTGAATTGGCAGGGCATTCTTTGCCCTCCCTGGGGTACCAGAGGCTCACACTCCAGGGAATACTTGATCCATTATCTTCTTAATAATTTCTTCTTCATTCGCTATTTCAGTTTCTTTGGTTATTAGCATTAGGCTCAGCAACTCTATATATTGTTGGTCTTTTACTTCCAAACTGATTTCCCCATTTTTAAATATTATTTTTGCCTCCAGCTGCTCTAGCAGATCGTTGCCCAAAAGTGCAGATGGAGCGTTAGGCATATATAAAAATTGGTGAATTCCTCACTGTTTTCTCAATTTATATTTCAGTGGTTTACAAAAGTATGCCTTTCCAGATTGGCCAGTTGACCCTGTCACTACAAAATAACCCCTACAAAAATAACTACAAAATAACAAAATAATATAGGTAACAAAGCTTTCTTCAACACTGAATATGTTGCTCCTGTATCTACTAAAAATTCCACTTTCTTTTCTTCGTTCCCTAGTTTAACTATAACCAGAGGGTCCCCTAGGGTAGCGCCCAGTCTTTTATATGAGCAACCACCCCCGCAACTCTCTGGTCATATTTCTTTTTCATCACCCTTTCTCTTTTCTGGGCACTGGTTTTTCCAATGCCCAGGTTTTGCATAAGGCGCACTGGTCCCTTCCTAGTCGGGGTGGTCGTTGTCTTGGTGGACCTTGCCCACGTCTTCCTTTTTTTTTTTCTTCTTTTACCACCCTTATTAATTTTTGCATCCCCTGTTTGTATCCCTCTTCCCAATTGCTATAAACTCTCCATGCCATATTAAGTAAAGTCTCTAGATTCCAGTCCTCATATTTCCAGCACTCTCTAACAGTGGAAGTGCGGAGTAAAGGTCAGACCCTCTTCCTCAAGGATGGGGTTCCTGTTATTTGAGGATGCCTCCTTGAAGCCGGTGATGGGGATTTCTTAATGCAACCTTATCACTGCTGCATTCTCCCTGCTCTCCCTCCTGGTGTGCTCTGGGCCCTTCACCTGTTCTGTGTTCCATCACACAGCTCAGTCACTTCCAGAGGACACTATCAAGTTTATCTGCAAAGTAACTGGTGGTCACAGTTCACCTACATCCACTGGTACCAAATGATGACTGGGACCCCCTCTGCACACACGGAGATTAGTCTGTATCACCCTTGCTGGGTCTGATATTAATTGGAATCATAGATTTCCTCCTAAAGAAATATCTGCCCACACAGACACCTGCATGCTACTGGTGCATGAGCTGGACAACCAACTCAGCAAGTGTTATCACTCATTGCATGGTGTGGGACTGTACCCACAACCATTCCCTTAACCTCTGCCATTTACTGCAGCTGTAATGTGTTCGCAGAAGAATCATCTCAAAATGCCATGAGGTTTTTGCATGGAGACATGCCAGCTTCTTTGTCTAGACATGGGAAAACAGCAGGCAAAAAGGTCAGGAAGTGCTTGATGTGGAACTAGGAACATCCAAGATGGGGGGAAGGAGAAAGGAAGAAGAGCAACCCTAAATGACTAAGGGGAAAGAGGGCATTTTGCATGAAATTGCTGAATTTACATGTCCTGTGGCAGTTTCCAAGTTTTACCCCAGGATAAGCAACTTTACAGATGCAAAACCCAGAGAGATAGAAAAAGAAAATCATGTCCAGGTCTGAATTGGGAAGGGCAAAGTAAATGCTGGGGAATCCTTATGAGAGAAACCCACCTCTAACTGAGAGTCTTTCCCAACTATCTTCAGGTGAAGATCCGGGAGACAGAAGGGACTGCATATACCTGTGATTTCCAAGGGGCCATTCTAGGAGCCACATAGCACTGGCTGCTGCAGCCTCCTCTTGCTACTCCAGAGCAATTCAATACAAGCAGTCTTTCCGAGAGATAATGAGAGGTATCTTACAAAGTATCCTACTTTGCATGGTGCTGTCTGTCCCTCCCTAGGTTGTTGACTCTTCCCTCCAAGGCTGTTGAGTGATGTGAGGTAAGCTACACAATTAATAAGCAGCAGGGAGAAGCTGCTAAGCTGTGGTTTGTTTATCAGATAAAAGTCAAGTACAAACAAGAGTTATTTACAGAAATACGGGACTTAAATATACACTCTTAGCAGACACATAGGAAGACCCCTGGGACTTTGAATGTGAAACTCAATTTGGTGGCTGAATTAGGAAGTGTGGAAGTGTGGGAATTACTTCATGATGCTGGAAAAATTATATCTTGTGTAAGCAATTAATTTCTACTTTAAAAACAAAGAACACAAATAGCAACAGTATTGCAACTCTCATACATTTTTTCAGATGATCTGGATGAGGAAGCAGTGGAGATGGGAGATAGCTATGTAAGACAGCTGTTCATTAGCAGGTTTTCAGGTCTCAGTATCAGCCTTTTTTTAAAAGACATTCTGGTTTATTTGATTAATGCCAACTGATATAAAAATACTTAGGCCCATGTGCTGCACTTGGCTTTGGAAGGGCACGCTATAGTAAACTACACCAGATGCATAGAAAGCATGTCTAAAAAGGGCTCTCTTACTGGTTCCAGAACACAAGAACATGAAATTAGTGTATTACTACTGATGACATGTCATGTAAGTTTATAGTACAAAACATCTCCATTTAAGCTAGAGAGCTAAACTTACATTTCAACCCGCTAAAATTTGTAAGGGTACCAAGACCATGGGAAAAGCCTGACTATGAAAACAGTGGCCTTGGTAGGCAGAGAGAAATCCCACTTATTGAGTAATGTGAAAATGAGCAGCTGTAGGGCCAGGTAATGGAAGATGTTTGCTGGTCAGGCAAACTTTTGATGTATATTTATGATTTTTTAATTATTGGAGTAATCAGTAAAAGTTTGAAAACACTGGGACTTTTTTTGCTGTACTGGATAACTCCAAACAATGGCTATAGCAAGAGGGATTTCCAGTAGAAGCTATATTACAGCAGCCTATTTGATGTTCAATGTTCAAAATGAATAGGACAAATTGTTAGAAGAAGCATTTTGGAAGTATTGTCATGGGATAAAAAATCATCCTACAGAACCTCAGTCTGTAAGAGAGGTAAGAAATGAAGCTGATCTCTGTCTAGTACCAATGCATCTTGGAGAACAGGACTCACAATACACCAAGGAAAGGAAAAAAAGGTGACTCTACTCATCATCCAGGCAAATTCCCTGTTGAAATAAAAAAGAAGGAAAAAAGTTGTTTTTCTCAGTAGTGAGCTCTCTTCTTACAAGGGTGGGTTTTGAAGGCAGTTTTTCTGGGTTTGGTGGGGGGAGACGTGTGGTTGGTTTTTTCCCTTCTGTTTAAGAGTTAACCAAAAGGAAATGGCTCATGCATCATTATTTAACACACTTGTAGCTGGCACAACCTCATTGGATAGTTTTCTGCCTCTCATATCTGCTTCACCCCCTCTTGAGGCTGGCCCTGACCCCGTCCCTATAAGGAAGCCCTAAGTAGAGCAGTGATGATGTGGTTGCTGAGCACTTTCTTCCTGACAACTGTTTTTTCTTGTACATACCCTGCTCATCCTGCTGCCTGCATATTCACCAGTGGAAAAGGGGATGCTCTCTTATCTCAACTTCTCTATTTTTTCTCTTTTATTGCTACAGGTGGCTCTGCACAAGACTTGCAGCAAACCCCTATATCTATCACCAAGCCAGAAGGCAAAACAGTGCTAATCAACTGCCATGTCTCCAGTCCTGATTTTAGCACCGTTTTTATTCACTGGTACCAAAAGAAGGTCAATGAAGCTCCCAAGCGTGTTGCCTACATGTCCTCCAGGTTTTTCCTTGAAAACCAGTCTGATGAGGGGAAGTTCACTGTTGAGAAGGATCCCAGCAAATCTGTCTGCACCCTGACATTGAGCAAAGTAACTCTGCAAGACTCTGCCACCTACTACTGCGCTAAGTGGGATGCACAGTAGTAGAAAGCCACAGGGGACCTGCACAAAGACATGTTCTACTTTCCAGATAAGAGCCTGAAGTGTTTGACAACAAACAGGAACATTGCCACCCTAGTTTTCCCAACAGGTTTGAATCAGGTTGCACAGACAGCCAGATACCAAAAATGCTGCTGAGCTTTGCAGATGCACACTACAGACAGTACCAGCAGAGCTGTTATTTCAGTTTGCCAACAAAAAGGGCATTTTATTGGGTCAGGATGGATTGCCTCTGAGGGGGTTTATAGGATGACAGGTTTGGCTAAAAGCAGGCTCCTGCTAAAAGCAGGAAAAGTCTTTCTATCCCCACTACCCTTCAAGCTATATCATAAGAATGAAACCTCAGTTCTGTCATTTGAATAGAAGATTATAAGTGAATATATAAGTGAATAGAAGGTTATAAGTGAAAATAAACTTGAAGCACCAGTCAAGACTGCAGATGCAATATACCCATTTTATACTTCTCTGTCAGTAGAGAATCTGGTTTTATTTTATCTTTGTTTTCTCTTTGGAGTTGATCAAATTTTCATTTAAGTTGAAACACAAGTCTCCTGGTTGACTTCAGTGGGGCTTCTCATCCTACATAGCAAGACTGCAACTACAGAACAGATGTTTTCATTTTTGCAAACAGAAAGATATTCCTATGAATTATTTCAGCTCTTTCTGTTTATGGTCAAACAACATATAGATAAAGTCACAGGACTATTGTGTTCCTAATCCAAAGGACCCAATATTGCCAGTCTCCAGTATGGGGTCTCCAGAGCACACTGAGCAGCAGTTGCATTTCACAGGAGATTGAAAGATCAGATTCCTGGCACAACGGTAGGACAGCAGTATCTGTGTGAAAATTCTTGAAAAAAAATAAAAGAAAAAGCTGGCTAACATAGGTAAAATGTCATGACAACAACAAGAAAAGGGGAATTGGTTTAGTTTTCTTTCCAAGGGGACTAGAAGTGACCTTGCCTCTGAAAAATGACTTTGAATTGCACAAAATAATTTCTATATTTTGCTTGACCTAATGGTCTTTATTTTAAACTATGCCTATGTGGGTTGCAAAGCATTTATGTTTCTTTGCATTGTGATTCTTTTCAGCATTTGAAGAAGGCACTCTGAGGTGTATCATCTCACCTTACCTGTGACAAGAAACAGTCACAAACACAACAATCCTGCTTTTGACCTTCCAAATATCTGCTGTGCATTTTCCTAGTCTTCAGCATTCAATCTGTGTCATGAGCAGTAATTTCAGACCCCTCCAATTCATTAAGCCCCATGATTTGAGTTTTATTTTTTATGTTTTATTGACAGCCAACCTGAGGAAAAGTCCATTTCCTTGGTCCAAAAGACCAAGGAAAAGTCCAGGCAATGTTTAGAAGCTTTCAATTAATCTAAAAGCAGTGGAAAAATTTGCTTCAGACTACAAAATTACTTGGTAGATGAATTAAAGTAATCGGAGGGAGGGAGGGAGGGAGAGAGAGGGAGAGGTTTCTGCTGCTTGTGTAAAGTTGTAATCTGACTGTTAAAATAGCAGGGTTCAATCAGGCTGCTTTATCTCAAACAACAGCTGCCAGGACAACCTCTCCAAAGGCCCAAGTGAGTAATTTCCTTTCCTCAGTTGCAGCTCTCTGCCCCTGCTGGGAGTGCTGTTAACTTCCTCCTGAGGGCAGACGCAAGCAAGAGCTCTCAGGATGCTGCTGCTTCCTCTCCTGGCCCTGGCTGCAGCCTGGTCTCATAGGTTCCCTTCGTCACCATGACACAGGGTAGTGGAAGCATCCCATGTTTATGTGTGTGAATGAATAGCAAGCTAAGAGTATTTGTTCTGTTTTCTCTCTTTCTTTCTAGATGGACAAGCACAAGTGCTTCTAAAGCAGAGACAAGTATCCGTTACCAAAGGGCACAAGACCACTACATCAGTGGACTGTATAGCCGAGGATATTCCTGATTTCCAGTCTGCATATATACATTGGTACCGACAGGTACCCTCCAAAGCTCCAGAATGGATTCTGTATATCGGACCTGGTGCAGTTTCTTATAATGACAATTCCTATAGCAACAAGTATTCTTCTTTGAAGAAAGGTGCAAACATCTGCACTTTCACAATCAGTGACATCAATTCCAGTGATGAAGGTACCTACTATTGTGCCTACTGGCATTTCCACAGAACTAGCAGGTGACAGGCAGCCTGTACAGAAAGCTGCCTGTGCTCTGAGGGGCAGGTTTTCTGTCAAATGCAGAGAATCGTAATTGCACTTTCCTGCCTCTAAAATACCCCAACATGTTTATGCTGAGTATGTTTATATGAATATCAGACAAGGGGAAAAGCAAAGATGTGCTACAACTTAGGTGGTATAATGCACCGTGCTGGTGAAAATGAGCACTCCTGTGGGTGATGGCATTGCAGCTAAACTATATAGTAACACAGATCATCTCTGAATAGTATAGACACTGTCCCAAGCAGAGTCTGAGAAAGCAAAAATGAAGCAATGTTGGGGAGGGAGCATAGGAGGCAGATATTTGCACTTAAGATCTAGCCTGGGGGGCTTCAAATACAGGTGATGGCTTCAGATACAGGTTATACTTACCAGTAGTCACTCCCATCTTAACGGTTATGATGACAATGACTTTTGTAGGCAAGGATCTATTACACTGGGCAACACCTGAAAAGACTGTTCCAAGAAAGAGTTGTGAAGACCATTTACAAGGCAAGCTGCAGATTAAACCAAGGAATGTACAGAAGTCGTGGTACAGCACTGCTCAGCCAGACAGCTGTGAGGAGACCTGCAGTGAAATTTGACTCATGTGGCAAGGGTATTCACAACCCCTGTCCATGCAAGTTCTTTTTTTCTTCTTTCATTGTAGATATATCTGTACTACAGGACCTGACACAAACTCATGTATTTATCACAAGGATGACAGAAGAATATGAACTTTCTGTACTAGTTGTAACATGAGATTTATTTGCATACAGTGCTATTGACAAAGGCCTAAAAAAGATCCAGAGGATTCTCTCTTTTGGGTCATAAAATGTGAAATTTTTTCTCAGGGAAGAGCATGGTGTATGGTGGCTGCTGCCCAAGGGACCATTTGCTATAAAGTCTTTGCTGGGCACATTTGCAGCCTTTGAAATTAGGGAAAGTACAAGAAAAAGCAAGGGGCAGCAAATACCTGGCTGATAGAAATGCATGCTTTGCTCTGGTTTTGCCACAGCCACTGAGGCTGTCTTGTAATAGAGCCACCAGCTGTATTTTTCCTATTTGGTGCTACAACCCCATTATCAAGGAAGGCAGGCACTTGCACAGGGTCCAACCACCTTGCCGCTGGCAAGACACTACTGCCTGAGGAACTCCTTATTTCATGCAACAACCTGAGAGAGTTAAAGGAATGCAAAGATCTTCCAAAAAAATGCATCATGGCTAGTCAGTGCAATCAAATGTTTACATGGCATTTTATGTATCTGTAATTCTTGATGCTCAGTGAAATTAACAGCTGCCTGTTTTTTCTAAGATAGATAGATAGATAGACGAATATAATTAAGTATTCCTGGGCCTGTTCCTGTGCAGTTGGAGATGCAAAGCTAACCAAAAGTCTTCCCCGCAGGAGAGGAGAGACATAGTCCATCGACCAATCTGAAGCAGGCAAACTCTTTTCTGTTCCTCTACCTCTTTCTGCCCCAAAGCCCCCCTTTTATACTATAAATTTTTGGCCCTTTCCAATGAGATGGAAAAATCACATGCTGTAGATGGGGTTTTGTAACTTTGGTCATACGTGTATTACATGTCTCATGTTCTTTCCTCATTTACGTTCCAAGGGGCATGAAGTTAAATATGTCAGTTAAAGTGTCACTTACTTTTGGTCAGAATTTATAGTTGACACAAGAGGTAAAATAAACACTTTGGCCCCGCTCCAATGTCTGAGGTAGCCTTTGCTGTCTGACCTTTTCCAGAGAGTCTTTGTGTGCCTTTTCTCCTCAGCAGACCAGATTTACAACAAAGCTCAATTTTCAGGGTGAAGGGAGAGTGAGGACAAGGGCTGGTACATAGGCGCAGGTGCTCCTCTGTGCCTCACTGAAACAACACGGGGATGTGAGACCTCCACTTCGCCCCAGGCATCCTTTGGTTGTGAGACCTTGCTCAAGCCAGGTGTAAGGGCAGCACAGAGCCCAGCTCATGTTATCCGCAACCAGCCTCATAAATTCCACGCCAACTTAAAGCAACGCTGTACAACTTCGACCATTTGCCACACTGTTGCAGGCAGATGCCCTCAGGTGGGAAGTAGCCTGCCCATCTCTCCATCCTGTCAAGGTCCCTCTGAAGGGCTGCACAGCCCTCTGGGGTATCAGCCACTGCTCCTCCTCCCTGCTTTGTGCCATCAGTGAACTGAGGAGGCATCTGCCCCTTCATCCAGGTCATTGATTAACAAGTTAAACAATACGGGGGCCAGTATTGAACCTTGGCAGACACTACTAGTGACTGGCCTAGTTACGGCCTAGCTGGGGCTATTTAGCCTGGACACGAAAATGCCTAGGGGAGACCTTATTGAAGCCTTCCAGTACCTAAAGGGGGCTTATGAAAAACAAATCTTTACATGGCTAGATGGTGATAGAAGAAGGGGGAAGAGTTTCAAACTGAAAGAGCTTTTGAGTAGATGTTAGGAAGAAATTCTTTACTCTGAGAGTGGTGAGTCACTGGAACAGACAACCCAGAGAAGATCTAGATGCTCCACCACTTGATGTGTTCAAGGCCAGGTCGGATGGGCCCTGAGCAACCTGACCTAGAGGGTGCCATGGAATGGAGGTGAGAGCTAGATGACCTTTAAGATCCCTCCTTATTACAGCTGGTGGTGGGGTCCGAGGCTGTGACCCAGGAAGAGATGACCGGTCCGGAGAGATGGTCCCAAAAGGAATCGCCTGCCCGAGGTCCGGTGTCTTCCTCTCAGCTGCTGGCAGAGGAGCCCTTGCAGAAGCTGTCAGCTCTTTAGTGATATCAGCTCATGATTCCAGCTCAGCTCTGCAGGGCAGCCTCTAGGCCAAACCAGACCAGAGAGAGACGAGAAGGCCCGTGTGGCTGGTTCCGCACGAAGGTAGCTTTATTGTGGGTCCCCTCCGGCGAAGGGGGGAGCCAGGGACGAGCTCTCTCCCCCACAGAGGCGAATTGGTCTTCTTTTATAGGGATACAGGGGATCAGCAAGGGGACCAATGGATTACAGAGGGTCTGGGATAGACCAACGGGTTACAGAATGATCTGCATAGGGGCCCCCAAAGGATTGTGGGTCTACTTTTCCTCGCCATGACCCAAAAGTCGTTTCCTTTCCAGGGAGTCCTGCTGGGCGATTGCAAAATCTTTTATCTCAGCAGACATCCCTCCAGGGCAGGGGCTGGGCATATCCCACACCTCCTAACCCAAAGCATTCTATTATTCTATGATTCTCTGAAGTTCTAAGGAAAGGCTGGCGGAACATGCTTCTGGGACAGCTTTGATGTATCTAAGGAGAACATCCTTGGTAAGGGCCAGGCTGAAAAACTTGAGCTTTTTATATGTGTGCTCAGTAGGTAAGTCTGATATAAGTGTAGTAGGTAGACAGATGAAGAAGATTTTTTTTCAGATTGAGTATTTTTTGTCCTTTCTACACTGTTTCTGCTGTGGTCTAGCTTATCAGTAAATTTAACACCCTCTGTGGTAGTGAGTTGAAGAATAACCATTGGATGTGCTGAATGAGTAATTTCCTCCTCCCAGTCATTTGATGGCTTGTCCACCTGAAGAGTTTTATAGCATTTCTGTCTCTATTTATTTCATTTTCAGGTCTAATCTGCACAGGCAGTATGTTGCTGTTTCCAGTCCTTCTTGCAATTTTATTTTGGTCCTGTAAGCCCTTTTTCCTCTCCTCTCTCCTTCCCATCTACAGTGAACACAGGCCTGATTCCAAACTCCAGGAGTTTCTCCCCTCATGCAATTTCTCTGCTTTCACTTCCAGGTGTAGACATGCAGTCAGTGCCAGTGCAAACTCCAGAGCTGCAGAAGCAGATGAAGGGCATGTCTGCCAGCATGTCATGTCGACTGGAGGCCACAGCCATCGTGCACTGGTACAGGCAGCTTCCTGGAGAGCCACCGAAGAGGATACTGTATGTGTCCGGAGGGACGCCTGTTTATGAGGACAAAAACGACAGAAATAGATTTCAAGTTCGGATTGCTCCTACTCAGCTTGTATATGGTCTCACGATAAATTCTTTAACCCCGAGGGATTCTGGCATTTATTACTGTGCGTACTGGTTTTATCAAGGCACCACAGCATTAGTTGGGCAAAGATAAGCCTTACAAAAAGACTTTTTGTGCTCTGAACCGCAAGCTCTGAACTCTGCTAAAAATTCAAATACTTCCTTATTCCACCCCTTTCATGGTTTTCTGCAGCAGGAGAGGAAAAACAACAATGTGTTATGACAAGTGTTAAATATCTGATATTGACGATCAGTATATCATTTCAGTACTCAGATTTATATGCAACATCCAGAGAGTGAAGCCTTCCTGTCACTTTAAGATAAATGTATGAAACATTGGTCTTAAAATGAAGGTTAGATTTTACTGAAAGCACTCACCTGACAGTGAACACAGTCTGTCTCTGTGTGTGAGTTATAAATTTCTCTTCTCTGTTAGAATCCTAGCAAGCAGAGCAACATTTCTTCATCCCCTCAGTATGTTCTCTTGAAAAAAAGACATGAATATGGAAGAAGGGGGGAAAACCAGGTGATCTTGCACATCCTCCTTCATATTTTTCTTTTGCCTTCCTTTGCATTTCAGTCACTAAAAATTCCTACAACAGCCCAGAAAACCTAATTTTATTGTCCTCATTTGATATGTCCAAGACATAAATTGAAATCCTGACAAGCAGAGATTCTCAGAACCTTTGGGTTAAATGTACTGAGTTTTAGAAATCAGATTCTACAATCACAGACTGGTTCCAGGAAAGCTGGCATTTTCCTGACAGCTAGGTCAGAACACTGAGATACTTTTATGTCTTAAATTTTCTTGAATTAGAGTGCACATGTTCAGCATCCTTTGAGATACTCCTCTAATGCATCTGGACCTTAAAAATGAGCACAAATACCTCCACAGTGATGGGGTTATAGTTCCACAGGCTCTGAACACCTTTTTTGCTAAAGTTTCTATGTGATTTGAGTATATAACATCTTGTTATGGACTTTCTGTCCTCCTCAACTATTTGAAAAATAGGTTGTAGTACATGTGACCGCAGATGTTAACTTCAGTCAGCCTGCCTTTTGTCTTTGTATTGTGGAATCTAAGAATTTCTCACAACCAGTCTAGGAGGTTTCAGGAGTGAGTTGGCAGCAACCTTCTGATGTGTGTGATTGGGCAGCCAACAAGGACCTTGTGGATGGAAAGGTCAGGGCAACCTTGGCTGCAGTGACCATGAGCCAGTGGCATTCAGACTCCTGAGAGAAGGCAGCAGGGCAAAAGGCAGGACCTCAACCCTGGACTTCAGGAGAGCAGACTTTAAAGTTCTTCAGAGATCTTGCTTGGAAGCACCACATTGGATACAACGCTGGAGAGAAGTGTCCAGGAATGCTAGTTGATATTCAAGAATCTTCTCCAAGTTGAAGGAAGGTCCAGCCTGACACCTAGAAAACCAAGTAGAGGCAGCAGGAGTACCTCATGAATAAGCAAAAAGCTGCTGACTTTAATCAGGCATAAAAATGAAGTATAAAAGAGGTGGAATCAGGGGCAGGTGATCCAGGAGGAGTGTGGAGCTGCTATTCAACCATGCAGGAATGTGCTTAGGAAAGCAGTAACCCAGCTAGAATTGAATTTGGCAAATGATGTAAAGGGGAACAAGAAAGGATTCTACAAATACAGCAGTGGCAAAAGAAAGACTAGGGAAAGCTGCTGGATGGGGCAGGGAAACTGGTGATGTATGACATGGAAAAACCTGAGGTACTCAGTATTTCCTTTGCCTCAGCATTCACCCGTAAGAATGGCCTTCAGGTGTCCCAGGCCCCTGAGACCAGATGGAAAGTTTGGAATAAGAAAGACTTAGCCTTTGGTGGAGGAGGATCAAGCTAGTGAGCACTTAAATTGCACACACCTAAGTCCATGGTGCCTGATGGAATGTTCCCACAAGCGCTAAGTGCCTTTGCAAAGACACTCTTACTTACCTTTGGAAGGTCACAACAGTCAGCACAGGTTCCTGAAGACTAGAAGAAATCAAACGTCACTCTTATTTTCAAGAAAGAGAAAAAGGAAGACGTAGGGAACTACAGTCAGGTTAGCCCTATCTCAGTCTGGGAAGGTGATGGAGCCACTAATCCTGGAAACCATTTACAGACACTGTCATAGGTTAGCAAGCTAAGTCTCGGAAGTGATGTTCTTCCTACAGCTTTCTCTATGACCTGACAGAACCTATCAGCTGGCCACTTTGAATATGGACAATTCTTTAAGCCACTTAAAGTTGTGACCGCCTCTGTGATACACACTTAAGAATAGACAAGCTCCCCCCCAGTCTGTCTCTCCCGTTTCCGGCGCTGGCACAGGTGGCTGCGGGGCCCGAGCAGGGGCCAGTGGGCCATGGCTCCAGGATGACCCCCCCAGCAGGGCTGTGGGCAGCCAGAGCGGCTCGGAACCCCCCCACTTCGGCAGAGGTCAGGTGACCAACAGCGATAAGGCACATTCCAGCTGCAAGGCCGAGGTGAGATTAACCCTTTTATTGCTGTGAAGAGCTGAAAACCTGAGGGAAGAGAAAGAGGAGATGCTTAAATCTGAAAGTCTGTTGTGAAGCTATGATATATCAGAGTACCCGCTGTAATTTCATGAAGATATGGGGGGTGGAGTGTTCAACTCGTAAGCAAAAGCACCTGTGCTGAGATAGGCAGATGCTGACGCAGCTGTAATTTCATGAGAAGTTTGGACAGGGAGAGATGGAAGCGATGAGGACTTTGGCTCCAAATGGAAAAGGAGAAGCCTCAGTTCCTAGAGATGCTCTCAGAAATAGTCCTAAAGATGAAGATGAGGAAGACCCTTTGCTCCCGGGGAAGGAGAAGGGCCTCTGTTCTTAGAGATGAAATGCTCCCAGAGATGGGTGAAGAGAACTTTTGCTTCTGAACGGCTCAACCTTAAAATTGTACCCCAAAAAACTTCAAGAGTGGACCCTCGAAAGCAGTTGTGGGAAAAGCTGCAAGTTGGGGGAAGGGACTCGCATGCGAGCAGAGAGACTCCTCTTCCTAAATGGACTGAACAATATTTGGAAGTGGGTGGCTGTCTCTTTGTGATAATGTTTTCATAGCACGAGCAAGAAGAGACTTCTCTTTCTAAGTGGACTGAACAAGGTTATTATGGAAGTGGTAAACAGACTGAACATCTCAAGGGTTGTCTTTTTACTTTGCCAGTGGGAGAAGGGAGGAAGGTGGGGGGAGGAGGAGAGTTCTGAAGGTATGGTATAATTTTTTTTCCTCTTTTAGGTCTGTTAATAAACTTCTTTATATTCTTTCAAGTTTGGTGCCTGCTTTGCATTTCTCCTAATTCTTATCTCACAGAAGATAAACAGTAATGAGTATCTTGGACCAAACCACTACAGACACAGGAAGGTGAAGAAGGTGATCAGGATTAGCCAGCATTGATGTGCAAGGAGGAAGTTATTTAGATATATTTAAATAACAAAGCTCTTTGAAAAATGGATTTTGGCCATTTCATCAGTGACAAGTCTATTTAGTGATAATTTGAACCTGGAAAGGTATTTCATAAAACAATATTCTGGCCACTGTATGTGTCTTCTTGGCATAGACACTATCATATTTGGCCAATAATTATTCCTACTTGGAGACTTACTGTGCTAGAAAGCTTACAGTACAAAACCCAGACAGTGTCTGTAAATTAGGCATTTAATCATGTGAGACCCAGTCACTGACATATTCCTTTACTCTTCATCTGGAATCGGGTGCCTGATAGATTTCTGCTTTATGATCAGAAGAATAGCAATGTACTGCTACTGTTTCATACATGGTAGTTTTTAGCAACAGGGCATTGATTTCAGGTCCTCAACATACAATAGCCAATGCAGTTTTCACTCTGGTTAGCTATAGTTGCCCATGCAGGAGACTGCTGGGATAAATGATCTCTTTCTTGACTCTCCGTCCCTTCACCTCAGGGTGGCCTGATGGAAAATTAAACAGGCTTTCCCACAGTTATTTATTGAGAAAAGGGGGATCCTTTCCACCACAGAGAGGCAATTGTTTCTTCTTGCCTGACTCTCCTCAGAGCTCTGCATTCACATGCACCTTTCCAAATCACTTAGCAACTTGGCAAACCACCAGTGTGCTGCATGTGGCCAACTGCCAGCAGGAGGGAGAATGAAGCAACTCATCTTCACTCCCATCGACCAACAGCCCAGGCTCACCAGTCACAGAGGAGTCCCCCACCGCATCAGACTCAATCAAGATGTCTCTCTGCAATGGCTGTTGACAACAGCTGTTCTCTTTTATTTTCCAGTCTTTTTTCCAAGAAGTGTTTGTATCTCAGCTAAGCTATAAAACTGAAATCCCACGGCTGTGCATTTCCTCCCACACCCTAAACCAAAGCAGAGGCAAGTCCCCACAGTGGAGCTTCCACAGTCACTGCGGTTTGATGGCCTTCAGCTGCTTTGGTGGAGGGCAGTACCAGCACAGGGGCACCCTGGGCACTTATGCACCCTGCATCTAGGTGACTAATCTGAAGCAGCAAAAGGCAGTCCCCACCTGCTCTGACACTGCGCACGTCTCTGCACCCCTCAGGTGAGGTACGAGCTCACTGACCACCAGGGTAACCTCCAGGCTGAAACCTTCACTCCACCGTACATATCTGGACATGCTCATTCTTGCAACCTTTTCTCAGTCACTTTGACTAGAGTTTTATAGGGCCACAATCCTTGGATTTATCAATATTTCCCACATTAACTTGAAAAGCTGAAAGGACTACAGCCTTGTTACCAGTTTTAATATTTGGCAGCCTGAAGAGGGTTTTCTGCAAAGACACCCCATCTGTTTGCACACAGAAGATTCATCATTGAAGACCATTCAGGAAAGCCACCTCCTTCTTCCACACAACGTGGTTCACATCTGGAGTCCCTTTCATCCTCCTCTGAATCTCAATGAGAGCAAAGTGTGACAAGCAAACATGCTGCTGCTGGTAGTGCTTGTGGCCACAGCCTCTTGGTCTTGTAAGTGCTTCCTTATTTTCCTACCTTTCCTCACAGGCACCCTTTGCTAATAGGCATCTTTCCGAAACCCTGAATTCCAGCTAATGACATAATTTCTTCTTTTCTCTTTCCTAGATGGATTTGCACAGGAAATTCCCATGCAGAGCCCTATATCCATCACCAAGTTCCAAAAAAGTGCACGGATGACATGTGAAATTCAAACATCGAAGGAAAATGTTGATGGCATCGTCATACACTGGTATAAGCAGAAGGAGGGAGAAGCTCCAGAGAGGCTCCTGTTCTTTTCACAAGGCAAAGTTACCACTGAAAGTGCCTTTCAAGTAAACAGATACATGGTTGAAAGAATTTCTGTCCAGAAGCAGTGTGTTCTTACAATAAAAGATGTCATTCCTGATGATGCTGCTACTTACTACTGTGCCTACTGGGATCCTCACTGTGATAGAAACGCAAAGATCATCAAGGCAAAAAAACCACCTGCAACATCTGAACCACAAGGTTGTAACTGTGCCACTCTACCAGTCTTCTCACTCCATCTCAGTGAGCTGCTAAAAGGCCCAGCCTTTTTCTGCTACTCCAAAAGAGCGGGTAACCCTGCATAAATGTCCTTCTCAAAGTCTGGTTTGTCATTAGCACTCCTGTCTTCAACACACATCTACAATTTTTAAGGTCAAAGGAAGTCTTAACTGCCTCAAGACTCAGCAAATAAATACTGGACACACACCTGCTCCTTTGGTTTACACAGCCATGGCATAGTGGTGGTCTTTAGGGGAGCAAACAGAGAAGCAGTGATCTTCCAGTCCAGCCACTTTTCTCCCACATGAAAGAGTAGGCAGAAAATAAATATGGTGTGCTGAAGGAACTACCTTGGTGGTGGGAATGATATGCTTGCCACTGCCTAGCACTTTTGAGAAAAAGTTTCCCCCGTAATCTTCCCTGCCGTAAACTGTTGGGAAAACTGTAAGCCCTGTCTACCCTAATTTAGTTACTACAAAGTTCCACACAGACCAATTTAAATTAGAGATTTACAGTCTCTTGTCTACCAGAGCTGATGATGTGCTGCTTATAACCATCCTCTTCCTCCATTTCATGTTAAGACAAATAGAATTGACATGGTTTAGGAATGGTATTCCCCAATTTAGTGTTCCCACTGAAACACTCCAAACCTTGAGTCGCTCCCTCACTCCCAGTTCCCCTTCCCCTTCCCACCTGCAGTGAGCTAGAGAGGAGAACTGAAGGCACAAAAGGAAAAGATCATGGTTTGACATGAGAACAATTTACTGGAAACAGCAATGAGATAAGAAAAGGAACAGTAACAGCAACAATACTAATGACAGTGTACAAGAAAGAGGCAAATGATTCATACACGAGAACTCGCCAGATGGAGCCTTTGCCATGCTACCCAGACCAAAAGAGATTCCCCCTTTTCCCCTGCCCTCAGCAGTGACACAAGGTGGTATAGAATACAGGTGGCCCTCCTGACTACTGCAAAAATTAACCCTGTCTTGGCTGAAACCAGGATATCCATTCCTTATTCTGTACCATCTACATCATACTCAGATCTTACACCTTCCAGCTACGTACATATATACACATACAGAAGCGTGAGTATCATTTCTGTAGTCAATAGCCGTCCCTCCAAGATGCCTGTTGAGTTCATTTAGTCCATGACTGTGGGTTCTATCCATCCTAGGTGTCTTCCAGGGCAGGAAGGCTGGTGTGCTGTTGGGTGGCTGCAAGCTGCATCAGGAGCTCACAACTGGTGTATCTGGAGCAGTCCATAGTTCTTGTCCATGGTTGGTTATGGCATACAGTGGCAGTGTCATTCAGCAACCAATATTATACAATTCAACATTACAGACTGTTCTTACCCAAAAATCAAGTCCCCTTGAGGAACAAATAGCATTTCCCCATTCCTCTGCATTACCAACCACATGTACCCAGGTCCTTTAGCAAAAACAATGCCATGGATGGCTTTGCCTTTGCTTGAGGCAGGACTAATCCAAACTGTCTTCCCTAACACATATTCCTCATATGTACCATGGGGACTTTATTCCCTTCTCTGGTATGTGGCAGCTTTGATGGGGCAGGGCCAGCTCAATTAGTAGAGCCTCTAGTGTTAACTAACTAGGTGGCTTCTGCTAAACATAGATCCCAATGTTAGAAGGTCCCCCCACCTATTGCTTTTTAACAGTCCATTGTGCCACTCAATATTCCCAGAGGCTGGTGCATGACAGACATTATGATACACTCAGTCAATACTGTGCTCACTGGCCCAGCTGTCTGTGAGGCCATTTTTAAAATGAGTCACGTTGTCTGAATCAATTCTTTCTAGGATGCCATGTTGCCATAGGACGTCCTTTTCAAGGCCCAAGATGGTAGTCTGGGCAGTGGTGTGAGGCACAGGGCATATCTCCAGCCATGCAGTAGTTGCTTCCACCATTGTAAGAATGTAGCGCTTGCCTTGGTGGGTTTGCAGGAGTGTGACGCGATCAATTTACCAGGCCTTCCCACATTTATATTTCGACCATGGTTCCCCATACCACAGAGGCTTTACCCTCTTGGCCTGCTTGATTGCAGCGCATGTTTCCCAGCTGTGGATAATCTGGAAGATAATGTCCATGATTAAGTACACCTCTTCATCTGCATCATACAGAACACATCTGTATGTTGCATCACTTCCCTGATGACCTGAGGTGTCATGGGCCCACTAAGCCAGAAATAATTCATCCTTGCTGGTCCAGATCCGTCTGAGACACTTAAATTTTGGCAGCCTATTCCACCTGTCCATTGTGGACAATTGTTGGGCACTTGTGCATCTAACACAATGTCCTTCTACAACCAGCTTCTCTACCTGGCCAGTGATGTCTTGCCACAGTTCAGCAGCCCAGACGCATTCACCTCCACACTGCCAATTGTTCTTTTTTCATCTCTCCATCCACCCCCACAGAGCATCTGCTACAATCCATGAGTCAGGGTACAGGTAGAGCACTGGCCATTTCTCTCGTTCAGTGATATCTAAACCCAGATGGACAGCTTTCAGCTCTGCAAACAGACTCGATCCACCTTGTCCCTCAATAACTTCTGCGACTCACCATGTAGGACTCCATACAGCAGCCTTCCATTTTCAGTGTATCCCTACAATAAGCAGGAGCCATCAGGAAAGAGAAGGTATCACTTTTCATTTTCTGGTAGCTGATTATAAGGTGGGGCCTCTTCCTCCTCTTCTGTTTAAACTTCCTTTGCTGTGTTGCCCCACACAATAATGTCACCAATGTATTGCAAATATTCTGCAGCCTCACTGTTTTCTAGTACAGTCTGGATCAGTCCATGGCAAATAGTGGGGCTGCGTTTCCACCCCTGGAGGAGTCCATTCCAGGTGTACTGGACACCCCTCCAGGTGAAGGCAAACTGTGGCCTGCACTCTGCTGCTAAAGGAATGGAGAAAAATGTATGAGCAATGTCCATGGTGGCACCCCTTTGCTGCCTTGGACTGCAGTTCATACTGCAGTTCCAGCATGTCCATCACAGCAGCACCCAGTGGTGGTATGACTTCATTCAGGACATGATAGTCCACTGTCAGTCTCCACTCTTCATTGGACTTATGCACTGGCCATATGGAGCTATTAAAGTGTGAGCGAGTCTTACTGACCACTCCCCAGGTCTCCAGTTCCTGAATCATTTTATGGATGGGAGTCAGAGTCCTGGTTGGTGCGGTATTGTTGACAATGCGCTGTTGTCGTGATCAGTACCTGTTGTTCTTTGACCCTCATCAGTCCCACAGCAGAAGGGTCCTCTGAGAGACCAGGCAAGGTGTTGAGGTGTCTAATTTCCTCTGTCTCCACAGCAGCTATCCCAAAAGCTCAGCGATACCCTCTTGGGTCCTCAAAATACTCTCTCCTGAGGTAATCTATGCCAAGGACACACAGGGCCTCTGGGCTGATCAAAAAGGGGTGATTTTGCCATTCACTCCCAGTCAGGCTCATTACAGCTTCCAGTACTGTCAGCTGTTGGGATCTCCCAGAAACAGATTCTGTCCCTACAGATCTTGATAGCATCAGGGTACATTGCATACCAGTGTCAACCTTAACTTAAAGCTTCATACTCTTGTGCTGGGCCATCAGATCCACACAGTCCAATAGATCTGATTGTCCCTTTCCTCCACCTGGCTAGAGGCCCCTCTAATTCTGGTCATGGTACTCGTTGCTTAGTTCTTGTAATCATGAATTGGAGGTCCCTTCAAGAGGATCAGAAGTAGCATCACCCCTCCTATTTTGTCTGAGGATTTGCCCACTGTAAACTGGAGAGGCATTTATCCTTGAGGAATTTCCTGCAGAGGTTGTCCTGGGTATAGAAGAAAAAAAGAGGGGTGGAGTTTCTAACACTGTTTAATTCCATACCGTTCACATCATGGTGGGAGCTTGGTTTCAGCAGAAAATGCTGAGCCATCGGAAGCTGGAAGCAGTCAATCTTACCTCGGTCATGGGAAAGAATAAACTGTTCCATTAAACACATGGCCATCGGAAACTCAAAAAGGGTAAATGCTCCTACTGCCACAGCTGCTGCTGCTGTTGCTGTTACTTCTGCAGCTGCCAAGAACACCACTGCAAGCTGCAGTGCCCACCAGGACCACCACTGGGACAATCACCGCCCTGAGGAAAGGGAGACCCCTGCACTGGGACCTCTGCTGCAACTGATGGAGCCAGTGTTTTTCAGCAGCGTAGCTCCCGTTCAGACTAACTAACTTCCCACGTCCTGTGTGGCCCAGTACATGGGAAGAGGGGCCAGGTCCCACTTCCTTCTTTGTCTCAGGTTGTGCAGGGCCTTGATTGGTGAACAACCTTCGGTATGTAAATCACCTGTGTTTTGTGTACTTTAATAGTGTTACTGCTCATTTTTCTTATTTCATTCCATGTTTTTTCTCAAGTAAATGGTCCTTAACTCAGAATCTCTGCTTTTAGTCTCTCTCTCACTCGGAGGTGGTTGGGGGAGAAAAGAGAAGTTTAAATAGGGTTTACTTTTCCAGCTGTTTTTTAAACCAACACACTCATGTATTTGTGCTGCTAGGGCAGAGGTGCTTCCTCATGTCCTCTCTGTGGTCACACAGGTAAAACCACCTCGAGGTTACCTTGTGGTATGTACCCCTCTCTCCAGCAGGAGGGTGCATGCTCCCAATAGCAGAGACTGTGGTCCATACTGGCGGGACATAAGGCATTTCCTCTCTAACATGCTTGAATCTTCCAAGTCTGTCCACAGTCTTGGGCAGTGTTTCCACAGCCAAGGCACAGGTTGGTAGGGAGGAAAATAGATGAACATATAGTCAGAGTCAGGTAATCACCTGAAGCAATGTTTCTTCTCCTTCTTTCATTGACATCAATGAAAAGGATGCCAAAGGCTTGGTGTACAATGATGGTGAGCTCAATACAAACTTCTGCCACATGGATTGGGCATACTGGACAGGGGACTGCTTGTTATTTGAATCCCTACAGATTACCTTCAGCACAGCTAATTCGCTCAGGTACTGGATACCTTTCTCCACGGCATCCCACCTACTTGGGTACCCTATTAGATCATCCTTGAGACAATGAAAGAATTCTTTCCTTCACGCTTGACAGAAGTCACCTCCAGAAGCTGAAAGTGTCCTCTTCCCAATCCCCTTGTCAATGCCTAGATCCCGGGACAGGGATCCCAATTGCCTGGCTTCACTACCATCTACTTTCATACTGTGGGCCACAATTTCCCAGCATCAGAGCAGGCAGGTCACAAGGGGCTCTTCAGACTGGCAGCTGAAATCTTTTTGCACATCTCACAGCTCACCTGGGGTAGGGATTAGGTGTTTATCTCTGGCCTTGCCTCTTCCTCCTGTTGTAAGAGCCCTATTCTTATTCATCCCTCACTAAACAAACTGATTTTGTCTTGAATTTCTTCTTCTGTATGGGGGCAACTTCTACCAGCATGGGTTGTTCCTCTCATTCAGCTGCAGTTTGAGTGGCCACAGTGCCTCTTGGTCTGTTTTCCTCCTCTTCCTCCTGAGGGTGCTGTGTAGTATTGAACTGTATCCAGTAAAGAGTAGGCAGGGCACATTGCAGTAAGTTACACCTCTGCCAGGGTCGTGTAGATGTTCAGGGTGAAATTCCAAAATATTGGAGCAGAATAATCCTCCAAAAGCTAGCCCATTTTCTCCTACATTCCATGGCGCTCACGACTCTCCACCCTCGAGTTAGATCTCTGAACAACCTCCCTATATATCTCTGTCCTGACTCTAAACATGGTATGGGCCACTCTGAGGAGACCTAGCAGACTTAGCAACAAGAACATGCTTTCCTTAACATCCAAGGGAAATTCAAAATTTTCGAAAGCTGTTGTAATAGGCCTGAAGCAGGAAAAAGGGGTGAAAATCTTGGGAAGACCATCCTCTCCTTTTTCTTCCACAAACTGTGTATGATTATTGTCTTAGGTTACAATGTAAAATGTAACCAAAAGTAGTATTCTATCACCATCTGTTAAAACCAGGTGGGACAGTGTTCTTTATTTCTTCCATGACACAGCCCTGATAACTCCCGCTGGGTGCTATCTCTGCTAATGGGCCATCAAGGACCCACTGCACGACTCATAGAATCACATCATCCCGCTCTGAGATGCTCCGCCCAGGGGGAGGAGCCAAGCATTCCCCCCTTTGGAATACCACAAGCAGCCTTGCCTACTGGATTCACAGAGGACAAGAGCTACCACTGGACATTCAGGTGAAGACCAGACCCTTCTGCAGATCACTGCTTCAACACAACCACTTAATCTGGACTGCTACCACCACCCTGACTAACAGAGTACCAGGTTGTATCCTGATTGTGTCAGTGTTCTTGCTATTGCATTGATTTCAATTTTCCTATTAAATTATGATTCTGACTTGTGAACCCCCACTGGTTTGTTTTCAAGCTAGTACAATTATTAATAGACTCCCAAAGGTTCCACCCAAGGTAAGGGTAGGAGAGCAACACTGAGTACAAATCCTTCATCGCCCTTGACGTTGTCGTGCCATTAGCTGATATCTGCCAGTACATCAACAAAGCAACCCTGATCCTTCTCCCTGCTCTGAAAAAGAGCACTGCAAGGAGCACATACAGGAATATATACAGGGTTAGGTACCACAGCCACATGAACAGATCAAGCAAAATGGTAACCAGTGACTTCATATTTAATATAAGAATCTCCTGGATCAAATTTGTTTTCAACCGACTGCGGACAGACCTGTTGTTTTCTCAACATTTCATACTCCATTTGGACACCAAATAAGGCTGTCATGGTTTAGGAATGGTACTCCCCATTGTAGCGCTCCCACTGAAATTCTTCAAACCGTGTTATGCTTGCTTGCTCCCCCTCCTCCCTTGTGGAGGGCTGGAGAGGAGAATTGAAAGCACAAAAGGCAAAAATCATGGGTTGAGATATGAACAACTTACTGGAAACAACAATGAGATAAGAAAGCAAACAGTAACAGCAACAATGTTAATAATGAAGTGTGCAACATACAACACAATTCCCACGTGATTGTTTGGAACTGGCATTTGCTGACTGCTACCTCTGGCCCAGAACCAGCATTATCCAACTGTTCACTCCACCACATGTATTTGACCAGAAGGAACCCCTTCTCATCTGGAAGACACTCCCTTCCCCCACACCCAGCAATAAGGTGAGGTGGTGTAGAATAACTTGCGTGTCCTAGCCATGCACTCTCCTATCTACTGCAAAAATTAATCCTGTCTGGCCAGAACCCAGACAGGTGGTTTCATTCACTGCATGTGTAAGGGCATGGCAGGAAAAGCACCAGTCAGCATCATTCTGTCTATATCACTCCTGCCCTTGATTTGTCGTTGTGATTAGGATGTTTCTGTCCAGAAGACTACGAAGTAGACCACTGGGTTTTTTTACACCTACTTCAGCAGAAAGACCTTCACCCTCTCGTTCCTCCCTCTAGCCGCAATAGTAATTTCTCAACATAATTTTGCAGTCAGTATGCTACAAGAGATCCCAGAAGTACTCTAACTCAATTTATTTTAAATGCCAAACTAAGCATGCAGGCTGTTTGATTGACAGTAGTGGTGACTCCTCTGATGTTATCTTGGGCTGTTTTATAAGAAAAATCTGCGCAAGGAAAAGCCTCCTTCTCCCACCAGCTAGTATATAAAAAGCTGCCAGTGAGCTGCTGTAGCAAAGCCTGGAGCAATTCCAAGAGATGGGCAGGCAATAACCATGTACTTGGGGCAAGAAAAAGCAACCTGCAGCACACAGACACCTTCACAATACTTTTGGTGCTGGCTCTCCCTCCTTTCCCTCTTCTGTGTTCAGACAGTGAGAAATGAACTTCATGCTAGTAGTACTTGATGTCATGTAATTGCAGATGTACACCATTGGTAAAGAGCAAGATTTTCACCTGAAGATACGTGTTTTTTTTAATTCAGAACTCTGTGTTCTTATTTGTTGTCTAAAATTGAAGAAAAACCATCATCAAATTCTAAGACATTAAGTGGAGGGGCTATCTTGTACCACTTCAGGAAACAGATTTTCTCTGAAGGACATTAGCTATTGGCTGAACATCAAGATGCACATCTGAAATTCCTGACAACTTCCCAGCAGCCAAGGACCAGGTCTTCATGCAAACTCCCAGGGATGACTGAGAAAAATTTGGATTTTCTTCATCAGTGTTATATCAAGAGAGCATGCCAGCTTATTGTAAAGTCAAAACATAGTGTGAAACACCTGGATTAAATACTTTGGCATGGGAACAAAGCTCATTGTCTCTGGTAAGTACCATTATCACTGAAATGATTTTCACAGAATCATTCAGGTTCTCAGATAATCAAGAATGAAAGACTGTGAGGAAAATTAATTTCTCCCTGATAAATCATGTTTTGTTTGTGAACTGTGCATGGTGCTCCAGTTGGGTAGGTAGATCATCAATAAATATATTAACCTCGTGAATAGAGATTGCCTCTGGAAAAAATGCTGAATACTTATAAAGGAATGGAAAAATGAGGAGGGGTAAAAAATTTAAATACTGGGATGGTTTCATCCTATTCTAGGAAATAAAAGTGAACTTCTTGAAAGTTAACTCCCAGAACAGCATGTGAGAAATGAAAAAATTTCCTAATGGCAGAAGTGGTCTGGTCTAAATTGATTGGGAAGAAAAATTCCCTCAGTGTAATAAATTTCTAGTTCCTGGCACTACTGAAAGAAACTGGTTTACTTTTGCATTTGTATTATTTTTAATTTTGGTGAAGCTATGAAATCAATAGGATGAATGCTGTTTTCAGTATAAAGCATATATCAATGCCTACACTATGTTACTCAGAAACTACAAGACATTATCAAGGTGGCTATAATTACGTAAAATTACAAACTGCTGAGGAGAGTTACAGAGAAATTTAAAATGTTTTCTATCCATTCCTCTGACCAAAAATTTTCAGAACTTTTTACTCACTACAAAAATTAAAGTGTTTCTAGAAATGACACTCTAGTCAATGTTGAAAATTCAGTTATAGCACTCAGTCAGATTTATCACCAGCCTCTAAATCAGAGAGACTTTTTCTGTAGCCTATGCAAGAAAAGTGCAGTGCAGAAGATATTGCTAAGCATTATCAGACTGTGGGATCCTGATGTCAAAATATTTGGAAGTGGAACTGAACTTATAGTTTCAAGTAAGTACAAAATGTAAAACTTGACTACTTCTGAAATGCTTTTCAATACAGCTAGATATTGGCTGGCATGAAATGCTCTGCTATTTTAATTCTCTCTAATTCTAACTGTTCTGAATGTTTTGCAGGATTTCCCCCTTAAACAGCATTTCCATTTGCAGAACACAGTGTAATTGTTCTGTATTTATGCATGAAATGGGGAAAACACAACAGCTATTGAAGCACAGACCTATAACTTATCCCATTATGATTTTCTATGTAAAAATGAATTTAAATATGGCAAAGAAAGCATTTGGAGAACAGAAAGATGTTTTTTGTCTCTAAATATGCACATTTGACCTTTGTGATATTCCGAATTCATTCTGAAAGTAGTATGTCCAACCTCTGTGTTACACATATTCTTTGAAAAGCAAAGAATCTTCTGGAGAAGACTTTTGGGTCACCTAATTGCTCCCTTCCAGTACCTGAAGGGAGCCTGCAAGAAAGATGGAGAGAGACTTTTTTACAAGAGCATGTAGCCACAGGACAAGGGGGAATGGCTTCACACTGAGAGTGGGATTAGATTAGATTTTAGGAAGAAATTCTTTACTGTGAAGGTGGTGAGGCTGTATCTGACTATACCAAATGAAAGAGTTATTTGAGATATGCCCAGAACAGTAAGTTGCACCTTTTAAGATAGGCGTAGTTGAAAGGCTGTTCTCTCTTCCTAGCTTTTGCAGAAACTGCTTATTATCAGTTATTACTACTATTCAAAATATTTTGCTTCAAGTAAGCCCTAGGTGCTGTGATACTTGCCTATAATTTGGCTCCACTAAGCATCTGAGATGGAAATAGTTTGCCTAATTTTGACCAGCTGAACATGGTGTATCTTGTTAGTGGGAGTTTTGATTCCGATTGATGCAGTTTTGCTTCATGTTAGTGCTAACGAAAATATTGGTCAATAGTCTCATGCTCTTAGACCTCTGCATAATGTTCACCAGTTCTAGGTCTGATCTTATGTGGGTGTATAAGAAGCAAATTACCTCACCAGCATCTGATCAAATAGATCTTATGGTGATGCTGCCTGTTTCCAGAAAGCAGAGATGGAGTGAAAGTGCTCCATCTGCACCGTCCACCTAAACTTTCAGAAGACATCAATTAGTTGAGAGGAATCCTGTCCATTTAACAACATACATGCCCTCCAAAAATTCCACATTTTTTCCATTCTTTTTTTAACTTTATTTTAGGTGACTGCTCCTTTTTTTACTATCCTAGGGTCTAAAAATTGATTATATGGCAAACCTGATTTTCCATAAAGAGTACTATTTACCCATGCAAACACAACTGAGCTGCACTGATATTGTAAAGGCTTTATTCACTGTGATTGGTTATTACAACAAGGTGTTTGGCTCAGGTACAAAACTCATTGTCTCAGGTAAGTGGTATGTTGTAAGTTGTATGTATATTGTTCATACAATAAGCTATAGGAGCTTGGAGTGGTCCTACAGATGAGTTTTATACTGTCTCAGAGGGCACTCAGCCCACAGAGCCTCAGTCAACACCATTCCTTGTGCAGGATTTTCCTACCCCGCTCACCATTCCTACGTTGAGCCTTGTGGTATTTGTAATGCAGTGGTTTAGGATCACAAACATGTCTAAAAAGGAACTATTGTGAGCCACTTTTGATCATAGTTCTCCTAGAAATCTGGTGGAAAACGGTCTGTAATAGTTTTCAGAGACCTCACTCTTTCCTCCAGCTGTACTGAAGGAATTAGCAGGGAATCAAGCAGCTGAGAATTAAGCATAAAAAAAGAACACCTCTTTCTAATACAGATACAAAGAGCAGTATGCAATGGTCATTGCAAAAAATCTTTTTTAATTAGGCTAGTAAAAGTGAAATAACTTGTTCATAATTATTTTGTCACATACACAATACTTTGGCAATAGAAATAAATTAGTACCTCCAAATGTTCTTCTCATCACTTTATAACTGCTTATCAAATTAATTAATTATTCCATATTAATTATGGTGAATTAGTGCTTCATAATTGCTTAATGAAGAAGTCATCCTTTTTTTGCCTTTCTTGCAGAGACATTTATTTTAATAGGAAGTGGAAGACAAAAGTATTTTTTCCCACTACATGTGCCTTTTAAATGCCATAATCCTGAGTGAACAACTATACAAATACAAGGCAGAGGAGCTATTGCTACCAAGTGTTTTAAGCCTGGTTAATACATAAACCTATATTAACATATCAAGCCAAGATTGGTTTTAATGATTTATGCCAGAAGGACTAAGTAATTCGTGCCTATAATTCAATGGAAATATCTGTGGCATGATAAGCTTGTTGTTTCTAGTGAAAACCCTTACCTACCTAATCAGGTAGTTTCCTATCTGCAGTTTAAAATAAATTCTTTCCAAGCATCACTCTAATTCTGTAGGATTTTTTCTTTATGAGGCCAAGGCTTTTGACTCATTAATAGAGTAAAAGGGTTGCAGTTACTTCACATTTAAGAACTTGAAGATCACTAAGAAATGGAGAAAACCAGGACTTAGGACAAGGGGTTTTGTGAGTAGCAGGATTAACTGAGATTGAATCCAAATATTCTACATTCACGTAGCCAAATCAAGAGAATCTTATTGTTCGTATTATAGTTGTTAAACCTGGTACTTTTCCAGCCAAAATCATAGAATTGTAGAAATGGCTTGGGTTGAAAGAGACCTTAAAGATCATCTAGTTCCAACCCCAGTGCTGTGGCCAGGGACACTTTCCACTAGATGAGGTTACTCAGAGCCACATCCAACCTGGCCTTAAACACTTCCAGGGATGGGGCATCCACAACTTTTCTGTACTCTCTATTCCAGTGCCTCGCCACCTTCACAGTAAAGAATTTCTTCCTAAAATCTAATCTAACCCCGCTCTCAGTGTGAAGCCATTCCCCCTTGTCGTGTGATTACATGCTCTTGTAAAAAACTCTCTCTCCATCTTTCTTGCAGGCTCCATTCAGGTACTGGAAGGGAGCAATTAGGTGATCCAAAAGCCTTCTCTTCTCCAGGCTGAACAACCCCAGTTCTTGCAGCCTTTCCCCATAGGATAGGTGCTCCATCCCTCTGATCAACTTGTTGGCCTCCTCTGGACTTGCTCCAACAGGTCCATGTCCTTCCTGTGCTGGGGACCCCAGAGCTGGATGCAGCACTCCAGGTGGGGTCTCACCAGAGCAGAGCAGAGTGGCAGAATCCCCTCCCTCACCCTGCTGGCCACACTGCTTTGGATACAGCCCAGGATACATTTGGCTTTGTGGGCTGTGAGTGCACAGTGCTGGGTCATGTCCAGCCTCTCATCCACCAGCACCCCCAGGTCCTTCTCAGCAGGGCTGCTCTCGATCTGTTCATCCCTCAGCCTGTGTTGATCCCAGGGGTTGCACCTTGTACCTGGTCTTGTTAAACTTCATGAAATTCCCATGGACCCACTTCTTGAGCTTGCCCAGGTCCCTTTGTATATCGTCCCATCCTTCAGATAGAAGCTTCAGTAAAGGAATGTACCAGTGTGGGAGGGTATTTGGTATTTGGTTCTGGTGCAAAACTCATCATCTCCAGTAAGTGTTTTCACAGTCATGTTTTTAAAAGTTTTGTAATGGGAAAGCTTCAGAAAGAAGGCTGACAGCTCTTTAAGGTATCTGGAAAGGCTCACCATAGGTCAGGACTATACTATATTGTTACCAGTTATACTCCCTGAAGTCGCTGTCAAGAAGGACAAGAATGCTATTTATGAGCTGAGTGTGCTGAGTGCCCTCAGCTCCCACTGGCTTGAAGTGGAACAGAGGAGCTTTGAATGTCAGTACAAAATTACTCCATTTTGTGGTATCATCCAAGTAGTGTGAATAAAAATTTCAGTTTAAGAACACAGAGACCTTATTTATAAATCTTATTTATAGATACTTATTTATAGATACTTATAGATACTTATAAAGAAACTGTAGAGGAATTTCATTAAGAAAACTTTTGACAGCTGATCTATATAAACATATATTTTGAGCTTAATTTTTTAATAGCTCATTGGTTATGAACCTAACTCCAGTATTTTGTTTGAACAATGTTTTGCAGCCTTGCTGCATTGTTACATGAGAGAAAAATAGCTTAAGAAATATCTGCTTATACCTATATATTATGTGAAAAAGTAAGACCTATATACCTCTTAAAACCTGCCTTAGAAAACTGTTTAACAAGGTAAACCACAAAATTTTTCAATGTTTAACTAAACCAAAACTGACGGAGGAGTGCAAGTTCATTACTTTAAAATTCTTCAGAAAGAATCAGATAATTTGCCCAGAAAAGCCAGTGTAAACTGTCTTGCTGACTTCAATGACTTTGCAGATCAACCTGAAAATACATCAAACCCTACAGCCAATTCTACAAGTTTTCATCCCTTTTTTTCAGAAACATGCATACAAATATTTTTTTCTCACATACAAACACACACACACACATATATATATATATGCAAAACTTAATTGTTTCCATTCTCCACTGTCATCCATTTACCCATATATGTACATGAGACTCTTAAATGCATGCACACAGCTGCAATTACTCAAGCAATGTGTTTCCTCAGCATTGTGGTATGATTTAGATGTTTCATGCAAGCTATGCACCTAGGGTGTTTTTACAGTAAATGGAATGACATCGGCAATTCCAGAGGTGGAAATTATTCCATCATAACAGAAGTCTCTAAAATGAGCAGTATGAACTAGCAGCTGGAAGAAACTCTCTTGCGTCTCTATTTAGACTTGATAGCCTAAGAGAATAATGTAAAACTAAGCTATTATATGTACTGAAATTAGTCAGAACAACTTACTAAGCTTCAAAAATCTAAAAGAAACCTCTAAAATAGTCATGAAGCTTTGCAGAGTGCAATGTCACTGGGGCAAGAGCTACTTCATGGTCTTCTGAACATATATGACTCTGGAACAAATAAATAATTTTAGAAATTACTTTAATCTTCCATCCTTGGGAGGACTGATGCAAATTAACTCCTAAATTAATGCTAGAGAATGATAAAGTTGTCAGCAACTTTATTTCTGGTACAACAGAGCTTGGTCCACACTGTCATTTTAATGACATCTCTAAAATGAAAGAAATTCTTAATATCAGGAAGGTAGACACCCTTTTGAAGGTAGACGGGTCATCTTTCTTTTTAAACACCAAATTTGAAATACTTCAAAGAATCATTAAGTTGTTTTAGGGAGAATGCAATGTAGAAGATTTCTCTAGAACAGCCAGATCATTTAAAGAAAGGTGGAAGCTTTTTGGCAAAAAATGCATGTTTACAGTAACGTATTTTCTCCCAGTGCATTAAAATTGCACCACTCAGTCACACCACAGCTTAAACCCCATGCATCTACTTGCACCAATTCAATGGCAGAGATTTACATAGGAACTCAAGGGAAGAAGTGTGATAAGGCAACACCTTATCCCAGCACCTCTGCTGCCTTAAAAAGATAGTATTAAGCTGTACTTTCTATGTAACAAAAGTCAATTTTGAAAACTGTATCCAGCCTCTACTTGCAGCTAAGCATAGACAAAAATGATTGCCTGTGAGCACTGCCTATGCACTCACTGCAGAAGCTCATGTTTACCTAAATCAGACCCCTAAATTTACTCTCCACTTAAATAATATCAAAATGTCATCTCAGTGTGGACAAAATCTGGATGATTTTGTCTCCTCCTAATCCAGAGAGGATCCAGGCTTAATCCAGAGAGGCAAATGAAATGGAGAATACATAAAATTAGCTTGTGGAAACAGCTCACTTTTAATTTAAAATATATTTATGTATGTTCATACTGAGCATGTTTACCAAAGCACAACATCAATGATAACTCTGGCTAGATATGCTGTTTAGATCTGAAAATGTTATCCAGCTATAACATGTTCTTCTGCTTTAGTTTAGTTTTGGGTTTTCATTTTCAGATGTCTTAATTAATCATTTAAAAAGACCTAGTACGGCAGAATGGCATTGCCAGCCTTTGGTGTCCAGGGCATTTTGTGATTCCATTTTCCTGTCTTGATAAAAATCTTCACCTGGCAAATACATGGAATGTCTTAAAACCAGAGCAATTATAAATCATTGTTGTCTTCCCTTCCCTCACCCCCTAAAAAATATCACAAAATTAATATTGACTTTTAAAAAATTAATAGATATAGCAGATGTTCATTATATAGCAGTGGGGACTTATACTGGGGACATAAGACTGCTAGGATTTTAAAGGTAGGTGGTCTATGTTTAATATTCTGCGGACAAAATTTTAATGTACTTGTTTTTGCATAAATATTGTAAAGCAATATTAAATTCCTCTTATTGAATAAATGAGCTTATTCAGGAAATATTGCTATTATTTAATAGTTGTCAGAGACTTGAACAGGCAGATACACTTTCTGACAGCAGTACTGCTTGGAAGGTTGTAGGATATAGGCTCTTGTGTAGGCACCTGAAGATTTCTAACTCAGTTTCAAGTGAGATTAGCAGTTATTTATATATCCAACAGTATTTCAGTTTCTTAATGTTTCTCAAAAGAACATTTACATTTGTTATGAGCGTATTAACATTTGTTAATAAGGCATTTATCTTGTTGCTCTTCAGAATTTGTATTTTTGGCTGTGTATTTATTTGCTGTACACTATTGATCTTCAAAATCTGTTTTTCTAATTTTCTTCCTCCAATAATCCATCCAGAAAAAGGAAGTTCTCCACCAGCAAACTCTGAAATCCTGCAGAAAAAACGTGAAAATCAGATAATATATGTTTGCCTTATTGAGAAATTCTACCCAGAAGTTATCAGGGTGACATGGACTGATGACGAAAAGGAGGTAACAGACAATGTAGTAAAAGGTGATACTTGGCAGTCCACGAAAGAGGATGAATACTCAATTGCCAGTTGGTTAACTGTACCAGCAGAGAACAAAGACAAGAAATACTACTGCAAATATGAACATGAAGAGGAAAAGGCTTCACTGCCAACACAAGGTATATTCTACATGTTAAAAATGCAATTTGATGTACTATTATAAACATCATTTTTCTTTACAATAGAATTAGAGTAATACTTTCTATTACTGTTTCTGAAGACATCTGTGCTCCTAGGCACAATAGCTAAAATACACAACTGGAGAAACCACCAAAAGTTTTCCCAGGAAAAGTAACCTAGCCTGTGTTATGGTCCTCAAATAAGCATCCCATTGTAACAGAAAAATAATAGTTATTTTAAAGTAGTGAACCTCATCAGGTGTAAACTAGCACAGCTCCAAAAGATCTGCACTGAAACATGTCTGTTACTTTCCATCTTACAGAAGCTTCTGAAAACAGTATTACATCCCATAGTGTACGAGTGTAAGTCCCTCTGACACCCCCTGACATTAGTCACAGCTATAAAAAACTAAGCAGTTAAAAATGAGGTTACTGAGGGTGTAGAACAAAGTTTAAAAATATTACTTGCCCACAATCCAGAAATAGTAACTTAATAGCCATGTATAAAAATAAGATTTTAATTGTGGATTGATTATGCAAAGCCAAATCTGAAAGACAATGCAATTTTAAAGAAAAAGTAACTTACACTCAATGCAAATTGTTTAAATCATCTATAAGAAAAGTGGTCCAAATTGGTTTAGATTAATCTTCTCTCCATACCTACCTTTGCTTATCTTACTATAAATTAACCTAACCCAAATGAGTGAGAGCATGGCCATAAACAACAATTACATTTTAACCTTCAAAATATATTCTGACAAAAAACCACTTCAAGCTTATTCAGATGGAGCATGTATGTAGAGATGAAATATAAATGTCTTTAATGTTTATATCAATGCACACAAAGAACATAAACAAGAACAAAATCAAATTTGCTACTTCAGGAACAAAACCAATGTATTTTAGAGAAAAAACAGCACCAGGATTCCCAATAGGGAAATTTAAGATCATACAGTCCTCTGTATGATCAACAACCACTGTTGAACTGTTGAACAACCACTAACATATTAACTGAAGTCTCTTCCAACGTAAATTATTCTGCATTTCTAATAACAGTAGGCAAATAGACTTCAGCTGCTTCACTGACAAGGTCAGATTGTCAAACTGACTCCCATTACAAATAAAAGAGACTTCGCCAAGGAACAGCCTAATGGACACATTCCTGAAAGGGAAAGAAACATCTCCCACTTAGGGCAACAAATTCCCAGCCACTTCTTTGAGCACATCTCCTCTTCCAATTCTCTCTGCAAATGAATCCTACTTGTGAATATCTGCTTTGCAGACTGATCTTAAGGCTCGTTTTTTGTTATTTAATACTAACTTTCAATGTCCCCAGCCTTGTTCCTGTACAGCCTCTTTTTTCCCCTATTCCTCAATTCATGTTTGTTAAAACTAAAGAAAAGCCTAATTGGGGTATTTAAACTCTCTTTCCAGTAGATTCTGTGAAGACTGCTCCTCAGGAAGAGGACTGCAGAACAGTTTTTAATAGAGGTAATTTAATGTGTTAAAACGTGGGAAAGTGATGCAATAGTTAGATATTGCTACATATGTTCTGAACATTATGAAAATTATCTTTCTTAGTAGTATACAGGAAATTTTTCAAGTCTGAGGTCTGCAACTCAAAAACACTTCAGCGCTACTCTTAACTAACTTCTTATAAGGTGCTCTCCTACTTTTACCAGGTAGCTTTATTAAGATGCTACAGATGCTGTTTAGGCTACTAGATTACTAGCCTGCATTAAGCACCACTTTTTAAACCCTTGGAGTACTAAACGCTAAACACTTCAGCTGATGCTACATCAGCCTACCAATTACCCAGAACTTTGCACAAAGACATTTTTTTGGCTTGAACAGGATTTAGGAAGAATCATGAGAACTTATGTTCAAAAAAGCAACAAGAAGGATTCAAACAAACATCGTAGTAAGTGCTGGAAGCACTACCATTATGCTCTTGCCTTTACAAGGAATAATAACCCAGTGGCACTGAGAGTCAGTTTAGTGCTGAGAAACCCACTAGGTCTAGAACTCATTAGCAGTGCAAACCCATTTAAAGAACAGTCAGATATCGTACGTATTTATGCTGTGCATTGGTGTCAATGTAATTGCAGCAGTAAACTGACTAAATTGTTTCATTTCTATCCAGTTTTTAGGAGGCTATACAATATTGACATTAAACAAGACTTTTCGGTCTTATATTTGTTACAGATCAGTTAATGCACAGGACAGCATATTTAGTATATATCATCCTTCTTCTGAAGAGCTCCATGTACTATCTTCTCATACTCTTCTTCATCTACAGAATGTGGGCTTCAACCAAGTACCAAGGAAAGAAAGCATAAATGCTGGTTTAAGAAAGGGCTACAAATTGATCTTCAATTTACTTTGCCATATGCTTACCCATATAGACTCCCCTACTCTCAGTGTTAGAGGTAACAGGAAAAAAAATCCGAAAATAATTTTCTGGCATTAGCGAATAAGGGCTCATTTTGCTTTACTGCTAGTGTTTTTATATCAGTCTGGTTTTCCTAATTTTTTTCTGAAGACTGAATAAAGATAGGCAATAGGAATAATGCATTTTAATCCAAGTCCGTGTTGCAAAATGAAGAAGGTAGCCATGTCAAAAGTAGCTATGCATCCAGAAGCTTAGGGGTATAACAGGGCTTTTGACATATAAAGCATGGATGTGTTTTGTCATTGCATTTAAGGCTTAATTAGGAGCATTCCTGTGCAGTAAATTCACAGGTATTGGTTCATTTTACTCTCAGTGATTTGTTGCAACTCTCATGTACCCAACAAATCAGGAATTAATTATTCTGAAGTGGTGTGCTTTAAGAGACAATTAAACAAAACTTTAAAAAGTGAACAAAAGAATTTTGAATAAAGAAGTCAGATGAGAATAAAAGCAATGCTAAGGTGCACATGTGAAGAAATTGAAGAAATCCACCGGCACTGTGACACAGTCTGAAAATCTGCACATTGTAATTTTAAAAAAAGAAAACAACCACAATGATCATGAACATCACCTCGTCTAAAGACACCTTTTAAAACTGAGCAAAACCTCAAAAGTGACCCTCTGAAAGAATATTTTTACAAAGGAAGAAAAATTCTCGGAGACTTTGAACTCTTAATCTCCAAGTTCCACAAATCATTTCCTTTCAAATTTATGTGGAAAAATAGGAAGTAGACATATTGGGATAAATCGCTTGCTTGGTTTTGGGCAACACTGCTCTAGGTTTTGGAGATATGTCCCTGCAGCATTTACACTCACTGTGTCTGTAATGATGATGGCAATAAAAGCTTTCCTCCAGCTGTCTTTATGAGGCCTGTGTTTGTTCTCCAGCATATCCACAGCCTGTACAAAGGTGTCTAGAAAACCTGATTAATTTCTCTGTTCATATAAATTTCTCAGGAAATCAAAGGTCCTTAAAACATCACTTTTCTGCTTTTCAGTGTGTTAAATAGGAACACTTTTACACAGAACAATAAATGCTAGTTTGTTACATCTTTTGTGTTATAAAACAGAAAGCTAAGCTTTGTAAAACAGAGATAAGCCAAGCCGAGGGGAAATGTTACAACTGGACTGCCTCCTAGGGCTCATCGCCATTGTAAGGGAAGGAAAACATATGAAGTTGAGTTCTAACAACCACAGCTGTTTTACTAATAGCATACCTTACAAACTACATTAGAATCTGCATATTGAAGCAACTAATTACTGCCTTCAATGTCATGTTACTCTTCAATGTGAAGAAAGATGTGATTTCTAGTCTTCAGTAAAACTCTGTTTGAGAAATACCTGGGATCCCATGCTATTATTTGTTAAGATTTGGTTCCAATTAAGGTGAGCTAAAACAGCTACAAAGGTATTTTTGGGATGCAGTAACTGTAGATTTCAGTAGCATCATGGATTTTACCTGGATATTGCATGGATCTCCCCTACATTTATCTCTGCTAGACAAATGCTTGACTGTGTAAAGGGACCAAGATCTCTCAATATATGATACCCAAATCTACTTTTTGTGTCTTCTACACAAAACTGAAAGATGTTGTCCATGCAGTTCAGAAAAACAGAGAAGAAAAAACCACAGCAAACTCCTTGCCTACATGCAACCCTAAACCGTCACCTCTCAGTTTCAGGGGTTTTTCAAATGCTTAGTTGCCAGTTTTACACCTTGCAACAGCTCACATGTCCCTGAAGTTTATATATAAACATATACTGTTCCTACTAAGATTTTAATTCTTATTTATTTAGCTCAAATAAGAGGAAAAGTGGATTTTTAAGGCTTCTAAGTGCTGGGGCATTTGTTTGCAGGAAGGTTAGGTTATTTAGTGGAAAAACCCTATAAACTGAACCAGTCAAAACTGGTTCAGAGGTGGGCTGCGATGAGAATGGGTGATTAGCTGAGGACAGTTAGACCACAGCCTTTTACCACAGCAGGCTTCTAAACCATTTCCTTCTAATACAAATACAAAGTTACAAAAACCACATGCCTAAGTAACTTGTGAATATCACCGTGAAACGCAGTGTTTGATACATGTTGGTCTAACTGCACGCTTGTCTTATGTAGGGACTATTGCTACCCCAGTAACTCAGGCACTGCAGGGTGTCTGCAGGACTTGAAGTCCTAAGTGCAGGACAGAGTTAGATGTTATCTGTAACTGTAAACTTCTGCTGTTGGGACTTTGCTAACACTTGAAAGACATGACTTCTCAAGTACATATCTTACCACAACTGATTTTCAGTGATTTCAAGCTTCTACAAGTATGAGCTGCTCTACTGTTATGGAGTTGCAGAATTAATGCAAATACTACAAAAATGGTTATGGACAATCTGGTGCTTCTAATGAAAAGAAGATAGAACACGATCAACTTTTGCCATAAAAGTACAAAGAAGCTATCAGCACAAATGAATATATTTGTGTAAAGCGATTTGCATATTCTTGATCATGCTAGAATAATTTTGTGTCCTATACAGTACAATTACTTACACATGCTCGAGAATTATGACTTCTCAACAATCAAACAACCTACAACAAGTGATACAGAAACCCTCTCGTGCATTCTTCTCACGGGTAGTTGTAAATGAGAAAGATCTACATACGGATGATTGCAGTCTGCCAACAGCTAATATCTGTTGATAGTAGGTACCAACATAAATAAATTTTAAGAGTGATTCAAATCGTAGACTATTCAGTTTGAGATTTTGAAACTGCTAGAGAACCAACATGCACTTAGAAAGTGATGAGAAAACAAAAAATCTCAGAGGAACAGTTTAAGGAATTGTATCTCTGCACCTATAGATAGTTACAGGGAAATGAATCAAATGATAATGAACGATTACTTGTCATGTTTTACCTAATGAGTCCAAACTGTCATTAAATATAGTTCCACAACAGATAACTTTCACTTCATTGTATTACAAGTCTCCTCATAAGGTAATGTACCTTATGAGAGCACAGTTTCCAGTTATTTCCTAGTTCCTGAGATTAACCTGAGGAACTACTGGATACATTTTGGACAAGTACTTTCATACCACCAGGGAGACAACCTAATACACATATGTCAAGAAGATGCATCTTTGTGAGATACTACAGCACATGGGAATCATTCTGTTTGTTTTCTAATTAATAAACTCTCTTAGCACATCCACTAGCAAATTGCAACAATTTCTTCCAAAGAAGTGTAGATGAATAAAAATGAGATTCAAACCAACACATACTGAAAATGGGAGACTCAAAAGGAAAGGTGACCCACTGCTCCAAATGACGACCAGAAGATTTCAAATCAGAAGCTTCAGCTTCTAAAGAAATTTTCATTCTTATGCCGGTTGGAGCTTTGCCATGTGTGGAAAAGTGAATGCATGGGGCAAGATAATCCTGAAAATAAATGAAGCATTTCCCAAAGTGAGGAAATTATCTTTACATGGAACCAAAATGCACTACAAAAAGATACAGGTTTCTGCTGTGACAAAGTGCTCAGAGGCCTCCCCCAAATAAACTTAGATGGTCACAGGACCATGAGTCCAGAGATAGCTCCTGCAGGAGGCACTGTCTTGCAGGAAGGTGGCTTAAAGAATAACTTCAGGGAGACCTTTCCTTTCCTCTTCTGAAACAGCACAGCTAGCAATCATTTTGAGGCTCAGATTGTAAAATAACAGTAGGAATAAACTTTTTCCAGACTATGATTTTGAACATGCTACTAGGAGAATGATGACTCAGCAACCAAGATTACATATCTAGGCTCTTCACATTTAATATGAAGTCTCTAACTAAGTCTCTAACTTTTCATATTCTTTAATGTAATTTCATTTCTCATACCCATAAAGGGTGCATGAACCAACACTTCTTACTTGACAGCTGCAGCAGACTAGCAGAAAGAAAGTGCTCAAGCTGTTACTGAGGCCCAAGCAGCAGCTTCCTGAAGTCAAAACAATGCCGGTCACAGGCCCCTCACCACCACATGGAATATGAGGCATGATATCTGAACTCACAATCAACATTAACCTGTGATGGACAGCAGTTTGTACAACTCATGCATGTGAGTAGGGAAGAAAAGAAGGAGTAGAAGGAGGGAGGATCAGAAACATTCCTATCTTCAAGTACAGTCACATATATGGGAACAAAAGGAGAACATTTCCAAAATTAACATACAGTTTTTCAAAACTTTCTGGATTTTCAAGCTGGACTGCTACACCCACAGCAAAAGGCTGGACCTCATTTTAAAAATGTAAACAGCTTGTGTTCTGCAGTTTCAATTTGCTTTATTGGTGAAAGTACCGTTTCCACCAGGAGGCCTTATTACACCGGCAATCAGAACCAGACCACTGATTATGTTTAACTAAAATACATATTTTTCCTTTTGAGTCATTAGTGTGCTTTAGTCTACAGTCTTCCCAGGGATCATGCCACTGCATAAGATTTCAAGAATCTCCACACAGGAAAGACTGACTGTACCTGGAGCCTCAGCATCCTGACCAGTAAGTACGTTATTTAATTCATGACCCATATTATGGTAACCCAAGTCTTTCCACTTCTATTTTCTGTGTCAAAAATAGACCTTAATTTGCAGTGCACTGGTACTGCGCAGCATTATACTCTTCATTGTCCTGGTGCCTCGTCACCACAAGGCTCTTACACCAAGACACTGAAAGGTTTCTGCTGTTTTATTGAGTTCTAACTCCTCTTGAGAAAGCTTTTAACATCCATATTGAATAGACTCCAGTTCCTACTATGTACAGAGCATACCTGCTCATCTTCATATAAGCTTGCAAAATTAAATGGAAGCAAAACCCTCAGTCAAGGAAAAACACATAGAATGTGCACATGGGTTTACAAAGGCCATGAAAGGTTATGAATACCTCTGCCCCAGGGCTGACTACTCTACTTCTGCAGGCCTCTATTTCTCGGGAAAAAAATCCACTTCCTTTAGAAAGCTTTGGGAAAGACCACTGTTTGAGCTCTGACACACTCCTTTAGGCGAGTTTAAGGACAGAGCAACAGCCAGACAGCACATCCATTCTGAATGTGCTTTCTGAATGAAAGATCTGGCAGGAATAAAAATCCTTCCTTCAGCAAAGGTCTTCCAGTAAAATCCTGGGTCAGAAAGCAAAGGGCTGTCAGGTTTCAGGAGTCAGGTAATTAGCATCTCCAACACTGTAGCAAGAGAGGCAGCTCAGACTCCTGTCAGAATAGCTCTCCACAGGACTCAGACCAATAGTTCTGCTTTTCTTTCTACCCAACACCATTAAGAGTGGTAAAAAACCTTGGTGAACTATCAAAGTGAATTAAGGAATGAGACAGTGCTGTCAAAAAAGCCCACCCAGAAGCTAGTAATGCAGCAATTAAGCTGTGAAAAAAAATCAACTTTTATAACTCTAAAAGATGCCAAAGGATACATTTAGTGTCCAGTGCTTCCTCCAAAGCTGAGGGCACAACATTCCTGACTGCAACTCACCAGCCACTCCTACACAAAGAAGGGAAACCTGATCACATATCACCTCCAACTAAGGACAGGACCACAGAGGACATGCAATAAGAGACTAATAGCTACTGTGTGTTTGAAAGGGGCCACTTTTCTATTGTGGAGGTCCCATGTCTACAATACTTCACTGAAAGCTGTTCAAGCCATGTGTTCATCAAACACAGAACTGTTAAGACCAGCTGCTCCTTCCTGCAACATGAGCTTTAATTTTAATTAACTCACAGCAAATTCCATAACCATTCCTGCCATGAACCTCTGTGGAAAATATTGTCTGGTTACCCTACTACACCATGTCCCAGTAAATTCAATGGAGATTCAATCTCGGGTTAATCTGTGGATTATTCAAGACAAAGAAATAAGAAATTTAACAGTCTGCAAATGTAGAGACAAAGCACAGCCTTGGAACATGTGTAAAAGCAACTCAGCTGAATGTTTTCACCACAGGGGTGTCAGAACACAGTTGATCCCCTACCTCTGCTCTGTAGATGACTCTCTGGTACAGTATTTACTACTGGGAGGGTGACTAGGGAAGCACAGACCATAGGTACCTGGGTTAGGTGCTCAGGATTTAGGTGCACAGCCCTGGAAGAGAGTCCAAGTGCCTGTCCTATGTACTCCAGAAGGAAAATTGGTTGTCTGAGAGTGAGGTGTGACAAAGCCAGTGCTCAGAGCAAGGAGCTAACCGAAAAGAGGATTTCCAGGCCCATTCCCTTACTTTCAGGCTGACACAGGACTTCTGTCCAGCATGACTCCCACATTGCGGAGCAGCCTCTCTGGAGAATGGGCTCTTTGGTCTTTCCTGTTCCTGACACTCTTCATTCCAGCATGGATGTCTGGTCGTGTTTTTCTTTCTGATGAGCCCTTCCCCCACTTCTCATCTACCCAGAGAGCACTCTCTGCCGAGAGGCAAGGAGGTAGCAAAGCCTGCCACAGGTAAATTATATTGGGGTATAGGTGTCAAGGTTCTGGTCATTGGGGGCTGTAAGGGGCTAACGGTGAGGAGGGGCTGGGGTTTCATCTCACAATACCTTTTGTTCTCATATTTGTCACTCTGCAATCACTTTGGACAAAGAGCCTTCTCTGCTTCAAGAAAAATTTTCATGGGTGTAGGAGGACTGCTCCGACACAAACGACAGATAAAATGGACTTTGTACTACATTATTACCTGTTATGGGTTTAGGATTTTTAGTGAATTTTTCCCATTGTCATCATGAAGAAGGGGGAGGGGCCTCCTCGGGGATGGATGGTTGGTGATTGAGTTAAAGGGAGGTGGCTGATAGCCCTGGCATACTAACGAAATCCTTTTGGCGAGGGGAATAGGGGTTTGGCAGGTTTTTTTAGCTGGTAGAGTTTTTTCTCTTCTGCTCTGGGACCGGGAACTGTCGCGTGGTGTGCCGCCGGGAGCCGCGCAGTCTCCCTGGCTCTTTTTCTACGCAGCAGCTCAGCACTACGGTCGAGTTCTACCTGCTCCCCTGCCTGTGCCCGCTGCTGGTGAGAGCATTCTTTCCCCCGGCGGACTCAGACTTTTCAGCACCTGCCAGCACTGAGATCCACCGCCACCTGCGTGAGTCTGCAGTAACCTTTCGAAAGAGGGAGCACCGCCTCCCCCGGCCCGCGCCCGCCGGGCAGTCCCGGACTCGCATCCCAGCGCCCGCTGCCGGCCGGGCTCTCGCACCGCGGCTTTGGCTTTGCCTCCCGCAGCGCCCCAGCCCTGCCGCCGGCGCTCACAACTACACCCAGAGGGAAAAAGTGCTCAGCGGGTTGGAAGCTTCTGTTACTGCGTTGTTGTTTGTTCTGTTCTGGTCTATGTATTTTCTAGTAAAGAACTGTTATTCCTTTTTCTACATTTTTGTCTGAAATCCTCGTAATTTCAAATTATAAGAATTTGGAGGGGGAAGTCTTCTTTCTATTCCAGAAGGGTTTCTGCCTTCCTTGGCAGACATTTGTCTTTCAAACCAAGATATTACCTTAATCCTCCTGATAAACTGAGACACCTTAGATTCCACAGAATAAGTGCTCTTAATATGAAAACAGCGTGAACCTGCTCTATTTTAATACATTGTAGAGGGTACCTAAAATAGACTACAAGTATGATCACAAGTTAAATCTATAGAATTCTAACTGTAGACTCCTAATTAAAAATTGAAAAAGACTCTAGCTGTGGCTTATCAAGGGAAGAAACAATCTGTTTTGCACCAGAAGGTGCTAGTATGTCACAATTCAGGGAGAGAGGTAGTCAGGCTCTGTAAACTATCATTTAAAGTGTTATTTACTAAAACTAACACTATAAGGAGAGTATATTATAGGCAATCTTACATTGTTTGAGATGGCAGGAATGCTGGGTGCTGTAGCTTTGAACAGGCCTTTGATCCACATGCATCATGCTGGACACACCTTGTGAATAGGCAAGATTCTTCTTTTTTATTTGGTCATTTATCTTATAATTTTCTTATAAGACAATAGCTCTATTCATAAAGGAGAATTTCTTGCTGTGTTTATAGATGAATCCACAGCCATGGAAGTGGCATAATCACTGCTACCAAGTGGGAGCTGCCTGCAAGCTACTCATGATGAGCTACTTATGATGAGCTGGCTGAGTTGATCCTGCAGTCACAGGACCTGTGCAGCACACAGACCCTGAGGCCATTTTGTATATGCAGCACAGGCCCGCACCTACTGAGGTTAAGGGTTATATGGACCACTAACTCCACAATGCACAGGGGTCTCCGGTCTGGATCATTACATTCCAGCTATTGATCCACATGGAGCTTACCTTTCCCTAAGATATTAGAGATCGTATGAAGAATATATGCACTTCTCAGGCTTCAAGTACAAGGCACAATAGAGCAGACATAGTCTGTTCAAGATCACTAGCTCCTCAAATAAAATATCTTCTGCAAGGTTATCAACATCCTCTCCCAAACCACCAGTGACCTCCTGGCATAGCAAAAAACCTGCAACTATATTTGTCAAATCAGTATTTTATATGGGTACAGTGCACTGCCCCTTTGTAACAATACACAATGAACAGAAACAACATCCACTCCATCTGGAGTTTGAATTTACCTACCATCGTCTACTGATATGTGAGTTATTTTTGGCACACTGGAAGGAAAGCCTCTAAAGGGTAGGGCTGCATCTGCCCAGTGTTAGAGAAGCACGCCAAAAAACATGGAAGAATGGGCTGTTATTCATTGAGACTTAGTCTGAGGATCCATCATCTAAGGCAGCGAAAGTATGTAAGTATGATACTTAACATTTGCTAGAGGTCATATGGCAGTTTCCAGAGAAAGCCCAGCCTTGCTTTCTTGACAGTCCTAGGCATACCAACACAGAAATAAGAAGCAGCAGCACACTCAGGTTGAGAGGGGCTTCCTATGCTACAAGTAGGCTTTGCACAAAGCTTGCCTTCTAGTCACAGGAAACAGTCACTGTAGGCTGCAGGGATACTAAAGTGACAAAAGGCACTTGGAGGGAAGAGCTCACCCTGTTTACATCCTTCTGATACTACAGAAGGGCACAACATCATGTTTACACCCCCCCACTGGAATTACTGATTCTCAGGGCAAGTTTTAGGTCAATAGTCCTAACATTGTATTATGGAGGAATATTAGAAAACATTCAGCAGGCACTGTCTTCATCTGAACTGCAGAGACTAACATGGGCAAAGCAAGCATATGAGTGACTTCTGTTTACAAACTACAGAAAGGAAGGAGTCTTATGCCTCTTTACATGGGACAGGTGAGGCTGTGAATCTCTCCTCTGCCACCATAATCCTGGGATGTACTTGTCTCTTCATATCCTCAGAACAGAAGAAGCCACTTCAAAATTAGTAGCAGACAAACAAACAAATAAAAACCAGCCACTACTACAAATTCTTAACACAGTTTAATAGATATTCCTCTAACACATCACCTACTGCAGTATTGACAGTGTCAAATCACAAATAGGGGGTGCGTCCTTGGTGTCTTGAAGTTATGTTTCATCAGGAACAAATGCATCAAGTCCATTAGAACAAAACAGGGAACGTCTCTGCTGCCGAGCCTCTACCTTTTCAAAATCCCCTTGCCCATGCCTCAAAGCAGAGCATCTCCCAGATTCTGTTTCTCAAATCACATTTATCAGTGTGACAACTGATACTCTGCTCCAGCTGGGCAGTCAATCCAGAGAGGAGAGGCTGGCTAATACAGTGTGAGGGACTAGAAAGAGTGATGTTTCAAGGTATTTTGGGATGCATGGGGGGGTGTTGCTGTTGTACTGAGGATGGCGAGAAGAACGACACAGAATGCAAGTCCAGGATAAAATGGGAATGTTTAATTAATTACAAACTCGTTTGGTAACTTGGTTCGCCATAGAGGAATGATATGATTGGTCCATTGGTCAGCCACCTACCAGAGTGACTGGCTGAACGGTATTAACACTCATTTGCAAAATATTTTTCCCAGTATACCAAAACAATCTCCACCACAGCCTGCACCTGTGAGATAGTTTACAAAATCTCAAACTGTTTACCAGCCAGTCTGCGTGAGAAAGGAGACTTTCACAGGTGGCTGAAGAAAGCTAGAAAATTTCTCTGGTAGCTTTTTAGTATCCACAATTCCCCCTTTTGACCAAAAAGGTAGCGTTTGTAGTCCTCTGCGGGGCCCCTTGCAGAAAGGAGAACACACACAGCATAAGGGATCCGTTTAGTAATGGCTGTCACCAGACTGAATCCAAATGAGACACTGATTTAAAGTGGGCAGAGAGATTCTCCAGCAGTGCCATGGGAGATACAGCTAGCGAATCCAGCTATATGTCCAGTCATTAATTCTGAATAGCCTTCAGGGCTCTACATCAGTTACTAATTCTGGATAGCCTTAAGGGCTCTAAAATTCTGCATAACATTCTGACTCCATAACATAAGAAACTTAAAGTTCAGTCTCTGCTTGTAGAAGGACCAGGCTGATGGTCGACATCTTGGTCATCATCAGAGGGATCATTCGATGAATGATCTGCATTCTGGTCATCATTTGAAGGTTGCCTTGGAGGTTGCCTGTTCTGCTTCTGGTACCGCAGGTCAGGGCGAGCGCATCTTGCAGGTAGCCACTGTACCCCAGTATCTGTGGAAATGCAAACATACCCACAACCCCAAGCAGTGAGCTCATGCAGGCCTTCCCACTTGTTAGTAAGTAGATCCCGTACCCAGACTTTCACTTGAGGCAGGTGCATCTCGCCTGCAGACTGCAATGAAAGAAAATGATTTAAAATAACAGGATTGTTCGAATTTGGTGGCACTGTAAGATGATTAATTGTATATAGAGCTTTTTCTAGTCGGCTCTGTGGGGTTTCTCCATGCATTCCCCCTTTTTGTTTCTCCAAAACACGCTTCAAGGTGCTGTGAGTACGTTCGATAATGGCTTGGCCAGCAGCAGAATGTGGAATACCCAAAGTATGATTTACACCCCATAGGTGTAAAAACTGCCACGTCTTCTGTGAGGTGTAGGCAGGGCCATTATCAGTTTTCACAGAAGAAGGCACGCCCAAGATCGGGAAAGTCAGTTTCCAATGGGCAATGACATCACAGCCCTTCTCTCCAGTGTGAGCAGTAGCCCACATAGCTGAGGAGAAAGTGTCAATAGACACGTGCACATATTTCAGCCAGCCAAATTCAGGGATGTGAGTTACATCCGTTTGCCAAAGCTGCAAGGCTTTGAGGCCTCTGGGGTTTACCCTCTGTGGTAAAGGTGCAGCGAGTCCATGACAGTCAGCACAAGAGCTGACAATGTCGCGCGCCTCAGTTGGCGTTAAATGAAACTGCTTCTGCAGGGTACGTGCACTTTGAATGAAGAAGCCGTGCGATGCCTTGGCTTGTGCAATTCTGTCAGGCTGAGGTGCTACCTACGCAGGGTTGGCTAGCATGTCAGCCCTGGCATTGCTTTCTGTTATGAAACCTGGCAAATTGGTGTGACTTGGAATATTCAGAATGTAATATGGGTGAACTTGAGCTTGAATTGCACTCCACAAAGTTTTCAATAGTGAAAACACAGCTGCATTATTGACTTCTTTCAAAAGTGAGCAATCCAAGTGTTGGGTTATATCTGCTATGTAAGCAGAATCAGTGACCAAATTCAAAGGAACCTCAGAAAATTGCTGAAAAGCCACGGCAACAGCCCTCAATTCAACCAGCTGGGCAGAGCCTGACTCATAGCCTTCCAGCACCTGCCAGTCAGATTCCTCCTTCCAGGTAACAGTGGCTTTCCCTGTTTTTCTGGAGCCATCAGTGAAGATGGTGGGCCCTTGCACTGGCACCTAACTATTTTTTGGCTGCAAGGTGAAGCTGGTCGATTTTGCCAACTGCAGTAATTTGTGGCTGGGCAGATGATAAGCAATCTGTCCCAAGAAGTTCTGCAGTGCACTTTGCAAAGGAGCGCTGTTAGTAAAGCTCCACTCAAAGTGTTCCTGCTGTACTGGAAGAACAATTGTTGCACAATCTGCTGCCATTAATTGCAAACAATGTTGGTGGCATTTGATTATCAAACAAGCGATCAATTCAAACAATGTGGGTGCTGTCTTTTTTGGCTGATGAGGCAAAAAGACCCATTCCAGGATATGGAAAGGGTCAGGCCACTGTTTATTCCACTGGCCAATGATACCTGTAGGATGAAAATCTGGAGTGGTGATGAAAATCTGGAGTGGTAATGAAAACAGTGATATCAATGGAGGGATCCACTCGATAAACCTGACAAGCCTGTTGAACCTCCGCCAGCGCTCATCGCTCTTCAGGAGTCAGTTTCTGAGGTGAATCCAACTCGGGGTCCCCCTTTAAAATATTAAAAAGTGGGGAAAGTTGTGCTGTGGTTAGCCCTAAATAAGGACGTAACCAATTAATGATACCCAGCAATTTCTGAGCATCATTCAAGGTCTTAATAGAATCTGAGAATTGCACCTCTTGGTGCTCTATACTTCGATCCAAAATTTTGACTCCTAAGTATTTCCAAGGAGGATGCTGCTGAACTTTCTCCGGAGCCACCTGCAATCCATAAGAATGCAGAGCAGCGAGCAGCCGAGGCTGAATCCTCAGCAGGTCATCCTGGGTGGATGCTGCCACCAGGATATCATGGTAGCAGTATGCCTCAGGAAACTGCTCACGAACTCCAGACAAAGCTTGAGCAACATACCATTGGCAGATAGTCGGGCTGTTCTTCATACCCTGAGGTAGAACCTTCCATTGATACCTCTGCGCAGGTTCCGCATTGTTAACTGCAGACACAGTAAAAGCAAATTTTGGGTTGTCATCAGGATGTAAAGGAATAGTGAAAAAACAATCCTTCAAATCAATGATCAGGATTTCCCGCCCTGTTGGGATCATGGTGGGTGAGGGCATACCAGGTTGCTATTCCTCCATACTTTCCATCACTGCACTGACTTGTCGGAGATCCTGTAACAATCTCCATTTCCCTGATTTTTTCTTAATTACAAAAACAGGAGTGTTTCAGGGACTAGTAGAAGGTTCAAGATGTCCCTGTTGTAATTGTTCCTGGACTAACTGATGAAGGGCAACTAACTTCTCTTCAGGGAGGGGCCACTGATGAATCCAGATAGACTTGTGTACTAGCCACCGCAAAGGCAGCGTAGGATATACTGCGCCCTTCGACACGGTGGCCCCAATTAAAAATTTGTCCCAATCCGCATCCCCCAAGGTGCCAACACATCCCACCCCCAGAGGTTAAGCAGAGCTGCAGTGACATAGGGCCGAAGTGTAGCTGTTTGCCCCTCTGCATTTTTCACCAGCACACGTTGCTCACTTAAGTAGCTCTTTGCCGTTCTTCCCAACCCTGTGATGGCTGACCCCGCAGGGGCCAGAGGCCACCTGGGAGGCCACGCAGAGAAGGAGACAACTGTCATGTCAGCGCCTGTGTTGATCAAACCTTGGAGTCGGATCTTGGGCGGTTGGGCATTTGGCAGGATTAGGTTACACATCACCTGTGGCTTTTGGCTGGAGATATCAGCAGTCCAGAAGACCTGCAGAAGCCCCCTAGATCCAAAGCCACCATCTCCGTGACTGTGTTGTTCTGCCCTAGGAACACATGACTTAGAAGGCACAAGTTGAACAATTCTAGTCTTTTCAGGAATGGTAATGTGGGGGTGGGTGTGGAAACCATAGCACAAATCTGGCCTGTAAAATCAGCATCAATAACTCCTGGGTGTACAAAGATCCCTTGAAGGGTGACACGAGACCTACCTGCAAGCAATGCGCTGAAGCCCTGACCTAAGGGTCCATAAGCATCCAAGGGAACCTTATAAACATGACAGGATTCTAAGATGACTGTTGCTGTGCTGTGCACATCCACCCCAGCTGATCCCTGGGTGCTGGCTGCAAGCTGACTGAGTAGGCCTGTGTCTGTACCATGCCCTTGGGAAACATTTGTGTCTGTGCACAATTCCCCTTTGCACTCCTGGGCAAGTTTCCAGAGTGTATCAGAGGTCAACCATTGGCATGATACACAGATCCACAGTATTCTGCAGAATGACCTGGCCTACCACATCTCTCTCATTGAGCAGCTCCCCTGTTTTCCTTATTTCTCATCTTTTGTCTAATCTGTTTCTGCTTGCTCTCAAGCCTAAGTTGCCTTTTTTGTCCACCAGAATTTAACTGAAGAGGTGGCCAGAGCAGATTTATGCTCCCCAGATCCCACCTTAGCACAGGCTTCAACCATCTTTGTTAGCGTGGGTTCCCCTGGTAAAGCATCTATGATCCTTCTGCACTCATCATTAGCATTATCTCTTGCTAGCTGTCTACACAACAGGTGCCTCATGGCCTCATCTTCAACCTGCTTTTCCAAGGCTGCAGCAATCTTTTCCACAAAAGATAAAAAGTGCTTTTTCTCCCCCTGAGATATTTTCACATATCGTGTTTTAGGAGCAGCCATGTCTATGCCCTTTAATAAGGCTCCCATACCAATCCTCTGAGCCTGTTCAAGGATCTGAGGATGCCAGGTAGCCTGAGTATCAGGGTCCCAATAGTTATTGGCTCCCATGAGAACATCTGCAGAAACTCTGTATCTGGGATGAGTTGGAGGCAACTGCATATTCTCAGCTGCAGCCTTCTCAGCCATCCTTCTCCAATTAGCCTCAAAAACTGAAAATTGTACAGGTTGAAATAATACCTGACCTAGATGCTTAATATCAAACAGGGAAAGCAGATCAGTATTTAGCACTCTAATAATCTGCATGACTTCAGGAGAACCTCATCTGTCGAATTTCCCACGTGTTCACTTGTCAGAGGAAGTAACCTTCAGGGATGGGACTACGCGATTACATGGATATATTGTTTAAAATAACAAAACGCATCAGTCGAGGCGTGAGATTTTACAATACCTCCTAATAATGGCGACTAATCACAAGATTTAGAACTACATCGTAATTTATAACTTTCTAATGCAATAGGCACTTAAAACAACACTTTGTTTTGAATTTATGAGCTATCACCTGTGGCACTTCTCACTGCAATGCAGCTATGTCTTGACCAATAACTTCTCATGTCACGTACACACAGATGTCTCTATTATACCATCTACATTCTTAACTTAAACTATATAAAATCACACTATTATCTTTAAAACCCTCCACCAGAACACCCAGTGTACATTTTTACTTATAACTATAGGAACACAGGCTTGTAATTCTTTTGCTTAAGATCTATAACTCTCTGTCAATTAAGCCAGACCTAGTCTCTTCCACGGTTGTAAACCAAAGCCTCTTTTAATTGCAGGAGTTTCTACTCCTTTGTGTCCCACACTAATCCATATTGAGCAACCTTAGTCTGCAGATCCTGGACCACCCTCCAAGCAAAGGTCTCATGTTTGTCAGACTGACCTGAGTTAGGAAGGGCTTTCTGTACAGGAGAAGTTTGGATAATACCCTCTGTATCACTACCACCTTGGTCCATCGTTACATCGCTGTGATCTACCTGCACACCATTCTGAGGCAAGGTAGCAGCCTGCTCAGGTCTCCCTTCCCCTTCAGGCATCCCAACTCTTTCTACTAAGTCCCAGTCCCCAGCCTCCAGTGCCCGCCTCTTGACCTCCTCCCAGAACCGTCTGGAATCTTTTGGACGCACAGTCACCTTGCATTCTGGAAATGTCCGAGGACGGTTGCGGGCTAGCCGTGTTACCGGTTGCTGGCGCCTGAGCGCCTTCACAGATTCCCGTAGCGAAGCAGGCGTGTCCATAGCAACGCTGCTAGCATCGTCGGGCAGGGGTGCGTCCGATGGTCTCCCGGGAGGCTGGCAGGATGCAGGCACCACACCAGCGTGCGGCGCGGCTGCGGGGGCTGTAGCGGCGAGGGCTACGCCCGGCAAGGCAGCTTGAGACGTTGCGGCTTGCATCGGCACCGCCATCTGCGCAGGCTCCGGCGCTGGGGCCGCCGGCGCCGCGCCCCGTGCCGCGCCCAGGGCTGCCAGCGCGAGTCCAGCCGCGGTAGCCTGTCGCGACATCTGCAGCAGTGCTGCCAGCTGCTGTGATACCTCCCGCAAAACCGTAAGCTATTGCGTTACCTCTCGCATCATCGTAAGCTGCTGTGCCAAGAGGCTGTGCGCTATCTGTCCTTGCACCAAACATTGCCCAGCTGTTGGGGCATGCGCATGATAGCCAAGCGCTACGGGTGCCGGCGCGGGACAGAAAGGCACCGGAAACGTGGCTGCGGCAGACTATGGCGGCTTGCCCGCACCCGGGACCGGCACGGACGGTTCCCGCGGCGGCAGCGCGGCCGGTTGCGCTGCGGCAGGCAGCGGCGCCGAGCTCGGCTGCTGGGCTAACGGCGCTGGGCCCGCCCATGGAGCGGCGGGTGGTGCCGGGGCGGAAGCCGCCATGACACCCCCCGCCTCACCCGGTCGCGGCAAAAGGGACGCCGTGGGAAGGGGAGATCCCGCTGCAACAACCGATATAGGTGGCTGAACGTGCGACTGTGGCACAGAGGAGGGAAGGGCGGCCGCCGGAGCGAAAGGTGGAGGACGCTCCAGCTCTTCTGCTGGCGAGGGGTATCTCGAAGGGGCATACTTCCGCGGGGAAGGATAGGACCCCCGCTCTGTACTCCGGACTGGTGTCGGAGACGGAGCGATCGTACTGCCCACGCTGTCTTGAGTCAGTCCCCCCTCAGATAACTAATCATCCGCGGCAGACCCCTCAGAACCTTCATCCTCAGATTCATCAGAGCCCGTTGTCCCTTTCCGTCTCGTCCTTTTGTCCATTTCTGCATTATAACATATAGAGTTCCCGACGTATGTAGTAGGTTGACTACATTCTTATCGCCAGATGCAGCCTCGTGTATTAATGCGTCCCCTAGCCGTTTCCAAGCTTCTGAGCATTGTTAGGATCTGGTGTAAGCCCGTGATCTGCAGCCCAGTGAAGCAAAGCGCAGAGAGCTTCATCAGTTATATCAGCTCCTGCGATCACTATCACAGATTTGAAGGCAGAAAGTATCGTGCTTTCTTTTGAGGATTTATGTCCCATCTTTTCGGTCTAGGGTTCCGTCCCCGCAGCCCGGGGCCGCGCGGCGGTTCGGTTCGCCTCTAAGTGCGCTTGCAGTTCACGTCGCAGGCCACCAGATGTCACTGTTGTGCTGAGGATGGCGAGAAGAACCACAGACTGCGAGTCCAGGATAAAATGGGAATGTTTAATTAATTACAAACTCGCTTATATAACTTAGTTCGCCATAGAGGAATGATATGATTGGTCCATTGGTCAGCCACCTACCAGAGTGATTGGCTGAACGGTATAACACTCATTTGCAAAATATTTTTCCCAGTATACCAAAACAATCTCCACCACAGCCTGCACCTGTGAGATAGTTTACAAAATCTCAAACTGTTTTCCAGCCAGTCTGCGTGAGAAAGGAGACTTTCACAGGCGGCTGTAGAAAGCTAAAGCTATAAAGTTTCTCTGGTAGCTTTTTAGTATCCACGGGGGGGGGCGAGGAGGAAGGGAGGTAGGTCAGACCTTGCCCTCACAAGACAGTGAACTGCCCTCCACCACCCACCCCTAGAGCCTGTATCCTAGCCCCACAGTGTCTGCCAATCTTTGGCACACCGGAGGCAGTGCTCCACTCTTGCCTAACCCAGCTTTTGGCCAGAGTGGCCAAATCACTGTAAGTCCCACCTGTGGCAAGGGCCCAGGAAGGCCAAGTGGTATTTAGTCTTAGAACGAGGCCAGCACACATTTTGATCCTACCTTCCTCTTGGAGTTTGTATCTGAATGCTGCTGGAACCCAGGAGTTGGCAGCTATATGTGTGCTTTTCTGTATCTTTTCTGTCTTTCTTCTTTCTAATTCCCTCTTCTCAGAACATCTTGAATAACAATATTGAACGGGTTTAAAGTTTGCTAAATTGAATGGGCCAAATTAATGCTTTGAGCAGTGTTTTATGTTGACTGGATGCTGTACTAAATCTTTTGCTAGAGTTCCCTGACTTTCTACAATTTGCCAGTAAACTTTTGTCTTGTTTTGACCTCTTGAGAATATCTGGTCAGTGTTTCTCCCATGCGTCTAACACAGAGTACATGAACCACTATGAAGTCCTTTTATTAGGGCCTTACACACAGGTGCTTACACAGATACAACAGAGGAGGAAAAGAGTGCACTGGCTGCACTATGTCCAGACTGGACTCTAGAACCGGGCAGAGTACACTTAAAGCAACCCCTGAAGAGTAAGAGACACCATCAGCTCTCCACTGTACTTCCTAATGCATTTACTACCAGCTTCAATAGAAAACACAAATCCTGACATAAAGTAGACCTGAGAGACACAAATATTCAGAATCAAGTGGTCCTAGACACTCCAAATCCATTAAAAGCAATGAAAGTGCTACTTCAAACATGATAGGAAAGTCTATCTCCATTGTTCAACCATCATTATATGGGACATTTCTAAAATGAAAAATAACAAACATTATTTCTACCTGAAGATGGTAAATGAGCCAACTAGTCAAGGCTCCACTGGACCTGCTGTTTGTAAACAGTGAAGGACTGATGGGTCATGTGGCAGTTGGAGACCACCTTGTGCACAGTGATCATGAAATTATACAGAGTTTTAGTTTCTTGGAGAAGTAAGGAAAGGGATCAGCAGTGTAGGTTAAGGACGGTCGGGCGATGTCTATAAGCAGATCTTGGAACACATGGGGTTTATTGCAAAGGGCGTGGGTATAGGGGCACTGCTCAGAGCTGCCAGACTCAGCTCTGAGCAGGCCCAAGAGAGCAAGAGAGTAAGCGGGTAAGAGAGAGAGAGAGAGTGTAAGAGCAAGGAGAGTGAGGAAGAAGTAGTAAGAATAAGAGCAAGAGTGGAAGTGTCTGAAGTCCTGGTTACAATACAATAAATCATCTTCTGTACTGAATATTCTAATTGTCACTAACCAATCTAATACAAGATACAAATCCTATAGCATTTACATACAGCCTATAAGAGTTCTTATATTACCATAGAGTGTTACATCTTAACTTCTAAAAACTATTCTTTGGACCCCTTCTGCTGAGCTAGTAGGGTCTGCTCTGACCCTTGGACCTGCTTGCAAGCAGAGGGTATTGTTCAATCAAGAGGGGATTACCTTCAGTCGGCCATGCCATTGTTTTCCAGTTGTTCAATAACTAAGACTTGGTATTTCAAAAGTGGCTTTCATTTCGATGTTGCCTGTAGCTTTCATATTCCCAAAATCTTTTGTCAGGCAATCATATTTATAAGGCTTTCCCGTTTCATCTTCCCCAACAAGCAGAAATGCTACCTTGGAGTTCTCGAGGGCAGACTTCAGCCAGTTTGGGACACTGGTTGACATAGTCCATTGGAAGGAAGTCCTGAGGAAGCAAAGAATGTCCAGGAAGGCTGGACATTCTTCCAGAAGGAAGTCTTAAAGGTACAGAACCAGGCTATCCCCCATGTACTGAAAGATGAACCATGGGAAAAAATACTGGCCTGGCTGAAAAAAGAGCATTGGCTGAAACTCAGGAAGATGGCTCAGCAGCTCACAAAGAGTACAAGGGTGCAGGGAGAAAATTAGAAGGGTCAAATCCCAAGCAGAACTTAATCTGGCTTCTGCCATAAGACAACAAAAAATGTTTTTACAAATACATCAGCAACAAAGGAGGGCTAAGCAGAATCTCCCTCCCTTATTGGATGTGGGAGGAAACATAGTTACAAAGGACGAGATACTTAATACCTTCTTTCTCTCAGTCTTTAATAGCAAGACCCATTGTTCTCCAGATACCCTGCTCCTCGAGCTGGAAGACAGGAACATAAGCAGGACAGGATCAGAATGAAGCTCCCGTAATTCAGGAGGAATGTTCAGCTACCTGCTATGCCACTTAGACATTCATGAGTCTATGGAGCCAGATGATATCCACTCATCAGGGTACTGAGGGAGCTGGTGGAAGAGCTCACCAAGCCAACATCAATCATTTATAAAAGTCCTGGCTAACTGGGGAGGTCCCAGGTGACAGGAAGTTGGCAAATATTATGCCCATCTACAACAAGGGCTGGAAGGAAGATCCTGGGACCTACAGGCCTGTAACCCTAATAGTTCTCCCCACACCAGCCATGGGGGCTTGCACTGCAACGTCAAGGCCACGAACATCATCCTCAACCTGGCCATTGGTAAGGTGAAGCTGATAACTTCAGTTGCAGCACAAATCTAAAGGACATGCTATACACCTAGTTTTCAGGTGAGCCCATGCTAGGGCCTGGTCAGGCGCCAAAGGGCACCCTTTGCTGGGGTGGGAATAATTCTTCAAGATGTTTTTTTCATGGAGGGTAGGTGGGGACGATTTTGTGGAATGGGAGCCAGCTAGTACTGGTGTGGGGGGAACCAGCGCAACAAAACCTGTGGAGGGTAGCAGAGGGGGGTTTGAAAAACCTTTGCACCAGCCACTTTCATTTGCAGGCATGGGAGGGCTTGTGGTGCTATACCCCCCTCTTCTGCCTTGGCCTATGGTATTTTTCTTGACCAATGCAGGGGTGGGGGCAAATAAAAGGCAGTGTTTTCCCTACTCCTGCATGAGTGTTTTCCTTGCATAAGGTTGGGCCTTCCCGGGGCTCACTCTGCCGTCTTTCAGTGTCAGGGACTTTCTTTTCAAACCTAAAGTTTGTTGACAAGGGTCAGGTGCTGGCAAAAAGGTAGCAGGTCACACTGTGTGGCACCGGTGTAGTCTCCACATCCTCAGGGATGCCAGGCGAGGGCAGCGTGCCCCTGATGAGCTCCATCTGTATCCCACAAGAAAGCAGGTGTACAGCCCCACCAGAGGGGATAATCTTCCGCTACCGTGGACATCCAGCAATGATCTGGTCCCTGAGCGTTCTGCTCTATGACGTGGCCTTCAACAGAGATGAGGACATTATTCTGGGCTGTTATCTTCTTCCTGCCATTGGTGTTTTGAGCTGGTACCTGGCTTTGCATCGCAGGAGGAATAACAGAGTTGGGAGATTACAGGTGGCATACGAGCACCCTGTTCTTGCAACTACGGAGGAGATTGATTTCTCATGGTTAGCTGGAGGAACTGGCACACGTCCTACCATCCTGCTCTCCAAAAGAGAGAATTGATTGGGAAGTTTGGGCATAGCCTGGGCACTGTAGACCCTTGAAAAGAGGGGACCATTGACCAGCAGCTTTTTGTTTTCTCTCCCCAGAGTGCCAGCACTTCGTCAAATGGTGTTTATCCATGTGTCCCTTGGACAGGCCTTAATTGGAAGACCTTTTCAAGCATTCTTGGCTGCAGGACATTCACCTGCCCCAGGAGATGGCAAAGATCCATCCCCCTGCACACTAGTATCCAGCAAGCAACAGCTCTACACATCTCATGGCATTAAGAAGCCAAGAAAGCCAGACTCTTTCCCTGCAACTGTAGCACAGAGTAGGGATCACAGATGATGAGATGCTTCTGCTGGTCCTGGGGGAAGTTGCAGAAGAAGTGGCTAAGCACTCTCCATGGTATTTCAGAAGCTGTGGCAGTCCGGTGAAGTTTCCACAGACCAGAAAAGGGGAAACATCCCCACTGCAGATCCCTGGCATCGTGGTCTCCCTGCAACCCAGGGTACAACTATGGCATCCTGTGGCATCCTGTGGCATCCTTGTATTACCGCAGGCCTGGGCCTGAGGGTATATCACTGTGTCCTGCAGCCACAGGGAGGAGGAGGAGAGAAGATCCAGCAGGCAGGAATTGTGCAGCAAGATTGATTTATTTAAGTATTTTACAAACTCTTTTATAGACTTTTTTCTTCATAGTCTAATTGGACAAAGGATCGGCCACCCCTTGGGGTGATTGGCCAAAATCCTAAAACATCCATTGTCAAAATATTTTTCTACTATACTAAAACCAAGACTTTCCAAGGTTGCAGGTGGCTTGGTTGTTTACCTACTCTGCTACCTCTTCTGTGAGAGAGAAAAGTCTCTCACGGACTTAGAAAATAGCAAGAAAATCCTTGCTAGCAGCATTTTTGTATCTACATCCTTGGCTTGGCCACCAGCAGGGCAAAGCTGATTGTGGTTACAGCACCTTCCTTGAGGACAGTCTACACCCAGTTGAAATCAAGGTGAGTCTACACCTGGTAAGAGGGAAACACTCCTGGTTCCAGGCATTGCATAGTCCAGCCTGGTTGGGCACTAGAGGTTCCCCGCTTCGCTATGGTGGGGAATTTTTCAGCTAGTTGCCAGGGGTTTTTTTGGTGGGGGAGGGCATGAATGTTGTGGAAGGGGAGCGGGTTCCTGGCCTTGCTAACAGCTTCCACCACCCACCCTGGCATGGGCTGGGGTGGGGGGAGCCTGACAAAAGCATCTGCCCCTGGGGGTAGTGGAAGCAGGAGTTCTGAATCCATGCACCAGCAAGTTTGCTTTGCAGGCCCTTGAGGAAGGGCTGGGAGAGGCAAAGGCAAGTTTTTTCCCCACCTGTGGGGAGGTTTATTCCTGGCAGATAATGGTTGGGTCTTCCTCAGGCCTGTGATATAGTGATACCATTTTACCTTTTATCTTGTTTCCACGTTTTTGTTTTTAGTTTACTTTCATGCATTTGTAATTTGTTTTTTAAAGAAGATTCTATCTGGTGCCTGGACTGCATCGGGAAGTGCTGTGATCATCTGCAGAGTGGATTCACTGCCAGTGCTACCCTGGCCACTATCTGCAGGTACATCTCCTTCAAGACAGATGAGGACATCATCTGGGATCAGCTCCTCTTCCAGCAGCAGGTCTCTTAAGGTGGGTACCTGACCTCACAGCATGGGTAGCATAATGGCTAGTGGAAGACAGCAGCGGGCACATATGCTTCCCCCCACCCTTCCAAGTATAAGGAGGCTGATCTCCCATGGCTAACTGGAGGAGGTGGTGTAAGTCCTGCCACCCTGCTCTCTTTCAGAATGGAGAACTGATCAGGTTTGGGTGCAGCTCTGAGCATGGCCAGTAGCTCAGGCACTGCAAATGGAGAAGGCTGTGGACAGGAGCCTTCTCCAACTGACCATTTTCTGGTTTCTGTCCCCAAAGTGCCAGCACCTCATCACAGCAAAACAGCATCACTGAGCCTGTCAATTTGGTGGTGGTGATGGGGTGTTTATTTGCTGTCAAAAATAAAACTTTTTTGTAATCAGAGTATTTCTTTCATCCTTTTCCAAGCTTTTGGTCCCCTTCCTCTAGGATAACCCTTTGTGTCCTTTACACACTGGCTTTATTGGAGTTGGGAGGGGGTTAAGCAACCTGAAAAATGAAACAACAGCTCCTGTTGTTTCAAACTGCAGTAGCTACTTCAGTGACCCTGAACTGCCACACAGGCACATACCTTTTTGGTGCTGCTGTCTGTCCCCTAACAACACAATCACCAAATGTTTTCACCCAGCCCTAACAGACCTCCACAGACCAAACAAAACCCCATAAACTTGAGGAAAGGACAAACCATGCTGGGTGTTAAAAAAACATGCCCTCAATAAAAGAAAAAATGGTATTATGCCATGTTAGTTATCTTTATGCCTACTTTGTACTAACCTCATGCCTTTTTGTGAGCAGTAAGTTGGTATAACCCTGCATGCAAGAGCCACTAAAAATTGTCCCTGTCCCCTTGCAACTATCTATAAAATTATCTGAGTGATATAATTAAACACAACTTACACTTTTTCCTCAACCAAACCCCAACTGAACTGACCAAATATAGTAACTTTTTCTATAAGCTTTCCATAATTACACCTAATACTTGTCTTTTATTTGGCCAACAAGCAATGTGTGGTCTCCAGCAATACTGGTACCATCATGTTCTATTCACTTGCCTGTCACAGATACACTGGTTCTCTGGTTCTGATTAAATAAATTGTGCTTTGGTAAAAATAAATATAAAAAAAGCTTTCCATATTGCAATCCAACTGTCACTCATTATTACTCACAATTTTTTTCATGCCTATACCTGTAACAAGATAAAATAACAATTTTGGTTTTTTTCCTTGCTACTGCTTTTCCTGGTACCTCCCATTCGGATATTGCTCTGGATATTTTGTTGAATTTGCTTTAATTTTCTGGTAGCAAGAACTTGGGAATCTCTTCAATTAACATGCCCATGCTAACACTTTGTAATTTTTCTTTTAAAAAACTACTAGAAATCTTGATTTTAAGAAAGAATGTACTGATGCTTTATCTCTACCTCAGAAAAAGTCCTTATCTGACTGTCATGGTTTACAATTGAAGCTGCAGTTTTCCCTCTGCCATAAAATGTCCAGCTTCAATGGGGTGGTTTAGAAGAAGTGACTCAGAAGATAGGTCCCCTACCACATGCCAAATAAAGTTTTAACAGAGTTTTGTAAACACTGAAAACCTCCTAAGTATCCGTTTATCTTGAGAATACCTACCATTAAGAACTCATCAAGAGTTGAGAGTTTCTACTGAATAAGTATACAACAAAAAGCAAAGAGTTAACAGCACAATGATCTATGTGATTGCCAAACTGTAATTGTCTCCTGTTTAATACACAGGCCTAAGTAGATCTGCTACTTAGGTATCTCAACAGGGAAGGAATTTTATTTTTCAAGTCCAGAAGACATCCAGAGACAGAAAGCTTTAGTTTTGCATTGTCAAGATGGCTGTTCTTTGAAAACAGCTCTGGTCAAGCAGAGGTACTAACTCTTGGGATTGCAAAGGTCCTGAAACTTGCCTTGCTTTGAGAAATACTCCCAAAAGGGTAGCAATTTCCAAGATGAAAACACCCTTTACATGTCCAAAAGAGTAATTCCTCTCAGACCAAGGCTCCTGCTGGCCTCAAGAAAAGTTCAACACAGGGGCAGTGCCACTTCAAACACTTCAGAATGGCCTCTGCAGGTGCTACTGATTTCCTACTTGTCAGCTCGAAGAGTGGAAGTTCTTAATAGTATTCACTGTCTACAGGGAGTATGCTACCAACATAAACCACATCATTGCAGAAAACACCTTTTTCCTTGTGAAGCTCCTCTGCTCCATGGTAATACTGTCAAACAGTAGCAGACTAGGTTAAGAAAAAAAAATTCAAACTCATACTTCCAAAGGCAAAAAGATACCTGTTAAGAATATAAAGATCAGATTCTATTATTCTACAGATTTTGCTCTGTCCTGTTAGCATCTCAGTATTCAAAAGAAAACACAAAACATCCAGTTTTGGTCAGTAAAGTGTCCATTTAATAAACTCCTTAGCCACATTTCTCACCCCCTTCCTCCCACCATAAAGTTTCAATTCGCACTTAAGCGGATGACACAATTTGATGGTGTATAACTTCCATTTTTAAAACTGTACTCTTAATACTAAGAGTATCAGGGGCTAGTATTTGACAAAATTACATAGAAGTCAGATGTGCCCATGCAAAAGAAGCAGATCTTTATATACAGTCCCTATTTTTTCTTATAAATTTAAATATTTTAAAAAATGTATTTTCAAAATGTATAAAGTTTAGGGAATACCCCAAATGTATCTTAAAATAAAATGCTTTCTGGTTTCAAAGGTTATTTCAACAATGAAGTTTAAATTGCACCAGATAAAAGGCACTTGTGCTGTGTGATGTCTTAAGCAAGTATATGTTAGTTTTGTAATACAGTGTCTTGAATTCATGCAGCTGTCTCTGAGCATCAAGCATCATTAAAGCAGCCAAAAGAGATCATGAGTAAACTTGATTCCACAGTTGTAAAAACATAAAGCATTGTGCTCCATCTTTGACTCTAGAATCAAACACTACTGAAAAATTGCTGTCATTCACATGGGAATTCAATCTACGTTTCATTCTCTCATAAATTACAAAAAGTATGTCACTTAATTATGAAACTAAACCACCAGTGACAGCTCAGTGTTCGCATAGTTTGTGCCACTGAAAGTCTGTTTTTATAAACAAGCTAGGGACTAGTTATTCAAGGAGCAGTGCATTGTATTTTCAATTTCCATTTCACTGTTGAGATAAAAGCGCAGTCCTATTTGCCTTCATCTTCTCCAGCCTTTTCATTAAATGGCTATTGGTCATCTCCATCTCTTCTATCTTATCCAGTGCTGTTCTTAACTATAAAATGAAAAAAAAAATTATGATCACTTTAGCTTGTTTGGACTTTGTGCTGTTCTCAAGCTTTGTAAGAGGAATAAAAGTATTATATGTTTCATAAGAATGCCACAGAAGTTAAGATATAACACTTTCATTATTGCAGGCAGATTAAACAGAATTCAACTGTTAAAAATAAGTGTGAAGCAACTGAAACATGAACTGTATTCATTCCAAAAGAACTAGGTGCCTGCAGCCTCCCATTACATGAAAGCAATTTACCTAGAACAAGGTAAAGTACTGTCCACCACTATTATTTGCATACAGCTATGTATTCCCATCACAGTTAGCAGGTATCATGCTAGTGATGCAGCAGCTCTTAAGCAAGAATGATCAACAGCTCAGTTAAATACAGCTTCTTCCCAGAATCCTGTGAGGTGCAAGTTGGAAAATTCCCAGGCTGTCACTTGACATAGGGATCATTCAACTTTCCAGCAACTTTTGTAGAAGGATTACTTTAAAACATTACAAGTTATCATATTTAGAAAAAAATACCACTTAGATGCTCCCTTCCAAGGAAGTACAGCATTGAATTGTAGTTAGTATTACTTTAATGTGCTAGATGTCTGCTGAATGTAACACTAAGACTTGAAGGTTATCTCAAAAAACAATTAAAAGCTGTAACTGAAGATTACAAAAAAAACAGAGCTTGGGAGGCAAAAGACAGAGCAGCTCAAGACAGAAAGGAACATACAGCTGGAAAGGAAACCAAGTCGGTTACCTCTCGCTGAAGCTTCCTTTTTTCAGCTTTGAGTTCATCTTCTACTTTTTCTGCATTTTCTGCTGCATTTTTATACCTTGCAACCTGTCCCTCAAGTCGTCCAATCTGTAAACCCAAACAAGACAAAAGGAACATACTCAGGTGTTCCACCTGGAGTTCACCTGCCACCAGCTGTTCTTCCCAGGACAAAGCTGAGAACAGACAGAAGGTTAAAGAACACACCTTTTAAAACATGTTTAGATCAGAAAACTAATTCCTTAGAGAACAGAATCAACATAAGCAGAGAGAGAAGAGCTGGAATACAAAAAATCAAGAATTGGGAAACCCATGGGATTAAAAATGGAAGTAGAAAGTTGAAAAGCAGTAACCATATGAAAAGGTGCAAAGTAGAAAGGAGACTGTGAACTGTTATTGGGGACATGATGAAAGAGGTCTTGAGCCCAACCACAGAGTTCAGTAAGGAGAGGGCTTGAGACAAATCCTGATTGCAACCTGTAGATGTTAAAACCCACTGGCTGGATTGTTCTATGTACAGCTCCCTGCTACCCCTAAATCCACATGACAGGCTACTAGACTGAATCTGTGCAAAAGAGAAAAGATATGCATCTGTGATTTAAATTATAATCCTTTATGTAGTTTTTAGGTAATAAGCTGTAGTTAAGTTCCTAAAATACAAAAGTATGGCAGAATATAAAGAGGAACTGAAGCTACTAGTTCAAGAAAATAAATTTATTTAACTTAATTACTTGTAAGAAGGCTCTAAATACTGTGGAAGGCACATAATTTACTCTCTAAATTCGAGAGTTATACATCTGTGAAAACAATCACACTTTTTAAGTCAATAACATGTTTTTATAGTTCAGCATCTTGGTAGATTTTCCCTTATGATTAGACTGTACGCAGGTATTTAACTGCAGGAAATACAAAAACTGTGCTGTCATTCTATGCAAAATAAATATCAATCAGTAAATTAAATGAGGAAATATGCTTTCATAGTTTTTGTTGAAAAAAGTATTGTAGAAGTGTGCAGTGTAATAACAAACATGAAGAAAGACACTTACATTTTGTTCCAAAGTAGCTATATCTTGTTCAGCTTTTGAAAGCTTGAATTTGTATTCACTAATTTGTCTGTTGGCATCTCCTAGACAAAATTTGACATGAATATGTTAGTCAAAGCAACTCTCTAAACTAGCAGTTTCCCTTTTAATTAAAAGATCATTCATTAAAAAGACCATTTTATTGAGAAGCCCATACACAGGATCACAGAGAGGTAAATGTTCTTTCGGCAATCTTCGAGAGTATGGAAAGGAAGTAATTTTCCTTTATTTAGAGAACACAACTACTGTCTCTATAAAAGTGTGCATTTAATCTCACGTGCACCAATGAGATACACACCTTTTAAAACACGTGTTTAGCTGAGCAAACTAATTCCTTAGAGAACAGAATCAACATAATAATCAACACACACTGCGAAATGTCAGACCTTTAATAAACATAACACCAGCAACATTCAACTTAGACATCTGTAATAGTATTTGAATAGTAAGGAGCACAAGGCTTGAACTTGACTGATAAACTCTAAGGAGCTCTGCAAATTATTTTGGTGTTACATTTGAGCCCTCACATTGCCAGTGCTTTGTTCATGTTCATTGACACAAGCATATTAAACGACAGTCTGCCAAACAAGTAAGTTTTCAGCTGAAGAAATAGCTTGCTTGAAACGAAAAGCAGCTTAGTGCTTCTATAAAGCAACACTAAATATTAGGTTAAATAAATTTTCATGTTTTGCTTCAAGACAATAGTCTTCTAGATTAAGTTTCTGTATCAGAGATTGAACAAAATCATCACGTAGAATAGATATTAAAAAAAGTCTTAGCTGAAATTCTATTGTCTAAAAATTGTATTCAAGTAGTGGCACCTAATCTAGGCAAGGTTATCAACTGAAAAATAACTTCCCAGAATGTTGTTATTCAACAGTGAAAGAGGTAGATTTTTAACCTATTCTGCAGTGAGGAATTCCATGCAAGGACATACACCAACAAAAACCCATCTGCTCAACAATGTAGTCACTCACAATACTACTAGTGCTCAACAAAAGGAGTTGGAGGTCCTCTCTGCAAGAATAACTTTGAACAGTCACCATATACCTACTTTGCATTTCAATTAGTTGCAAGTCAGAGCCATTCTCTAAGCCTATTATATCTGGATTCATGCCATCACTTTTAGAGTATTTCTGTCGTTCTTCTTCCAACTGCATCTTCAGTTTTCTAACCTGAAAAAGAAGTGTTTCTTTATGAAAAAGACACTCCCAGAAGGTCAGTAGTTGTGTATCTAAATGTTCAATGGTGGAAGGGCAGAGTAGTCCTGAGATGTCACTGGCTGAGAAGGTTCTGTAAACAAGAATAGTAGAGCCACGCAGGGGAGTCAGTCCCTGAAGTCTGTGCCTGTAGCCCCCCAGCCCCATCACTGGGCGAGTACCCTCTGAATGTCAATGCACAACCCAAGCCCACCAGTTTGGTCAGTGCTGCAGTGATATCTGCACAGTGCAGGAGCACCCAGTAACTAACACAGCTCACTTTTCAGAAGAGGAGATGGCATTAAATTCCGTTTATGGATTTCTTCTACTGCATATCTTCTCCGCTCTAAACACACACAAAGATATTGAACAATATCCTAGTCAGTTTACAGAGAGAATAATCCATGGCTTTTTTAGGGGGTCCTCTCTCATACTCCACCCAGAAACAATGGTCCTAGGCAAGTCTGTAGTGCACATTAGTCTTTAACAGTTCCATTTCATGCTACAGAAACTGTCTCTCAATTTTTCCAGTAGTCAGGTGTGGATACAAAAATGCTGCTAGCAAGGAATTTTCCTGGTTCTTCTAAACCGTGGGATACTTTTCTCTCTCATGGAAGATAATAGCAGAAGTTCTGTGAACACCTGCGACCTTGTAGAACTATGTTTATGGTACAGTAGAAAAATATTTTGACAATGGATGTTTTAGGATTTTAGCCAATCACCCCAAGGGGTGGCTGATCCTTTGTCCAATTAGACTATGAAGAAAAGGCCTATAAAAGAGTTTGTAAAATACTTAAATAAATCAATCTTGCTGCACAATTGCTGCCTGCTGGATCTTCTCTCCTCCTCCCTATGGCTGCGAGACACGGCAATATCGACAGCGGAAACAGTCAGGGAACACAGATTTCTCAGCTATGTCCTCTGTGTATGGACATTATGAAAGAAGTAGGAGCTAAAAATATTGCCCTACAGATTAGCAGTGTATGAGTTAACTTGAAAAACCCCCATTCATGATACAAATCAAATAGATGATCAGTGATTTTTAAATTATACAGTGAAAAATATGTGCATACATATTTATATATATTTAATACTATACTTTATTGGCATTCCAAACAAGTATCTATACTATAATTAAAGTTCATTCACAGCAAAACCAAATGTTGACAACAATGGTTTAAATTTGCAATGTCTTCAATTAGAAGGGCAAAAACTGTAGTATTCTTAACAATTGCTCGATGGCTGTATGTTTGCTTGAGTCCTTTCTCCTCAAAACAGAGCTGTATTCCAACACAACTACTTTGATAATACTAATTTTCTCTTTGAGTAACAGAAATTATCAATGAAATAGGATCACTCAGTAATTTTGAAAAAAATGCCACTTGAGCTTATGAGAGTGTAATTTTACTGACTTTAATATTTCTCCATAAGACAAAATAAAAGAAAGAGCTTTAAGTATGTGCACTAATAGTAAAGTCAGGAACAAGTTAGTTCAGCTAACCAGTTAGTGAAATGACGTTTCTTTACCAACCAAGATCAAAGTCCCATGGATAAGGACACTAGCAAGAGAAACTGCTGATTCCTGGCAGTCAGTGAGGTAGGAAATTGAGCATTTTATTTTCCGTTAGTGCTTATGTATTTGATTAAGCACCTTTGGTGCTTAACATTTGTTTATTGCTTATATATAAATAGTATATATTTGTATCAGCAAAATGATACACAAAGGTCTATTTCTGACAGGAATAACTTATTTTACCTGGGACAGTAATTCCTCCTTTTCTCCAGCCAGTTTTCGTAGCCTGATATCTAAAACCAAAGAACCCAATTAAAAATCAGAGAAATCTGTAACTAAGAATATGTTTTTCATAATTTTTTGTTACATTCCAAATGAAATGCTCTTCAAAGCTAATAGCACTGGGACCACAAAACTTTGATATTTCACTAATAACACAACAACCTTCAGTTAATAGCAGAAAAAAGGAAAAAGTATTTAATTCGCACTGTTTATTAGTGTAACAATTCTAAAAGCAAGACCTCAGAGTTCACTAAATCTTTAAAGCAAATTAACAACTGAAGATTTTTTTTTAATACTAAAACAATTTTGTTCCATATCCAGAACAGCCATTTCCAACAAAAGTTTCTTCTGATTGTGTATTCTTTTCCCTGCCTTATTTGAAGGTTGTTGTCACTTCAGGGAAGCCACTAAGCTTCCCCATATGTTTAGAAAGTTTGCAAAAAGTGTTCCGAAACAACAAAAAAAGTACCTGGAAAAGGACCCACAGGAATGCAGCAATATCTCTACTTAGTCGGAAGATCAGTAATGGCTACAAAACAGTCTATCAAGCAACACTGTGCTAAGACTTGAGCAGCTCCCTTACAAATTGTAACTTTGACAGAAATGAAGCATAATGACATTTGTATTTCCCTGTGAGGGAGCCACAGCAGAAATACATATCAAGTCTAATTTCTGTCAATACAAAAATATGCAACTATTATATATTATGTAGAAGTATAATTCAAGTATATACAGATGTTTTTCTACATGTTAACAGAGTTTTACAGTGGATTGACCTTGCATACAACAACTTGCTCAACCTAAGGATAAAAGCAAGTTAAAGTAACCTAACCCTGAAACCCCCACTTAGTGTCTCTGTTGTCCCTGTCACTTTTTCAGTGTTTTTAAATGTGAATGTTTATTTTTCTAATGAATGTGATGGAAGACTGCACTTGCTGTTCTTTCAATGCTTATGCATACTTCTAAAGAATTATTTTCATGAAACACAATGGAAAACATACTAGTCCAAAAGATGACACTTTTAAGCAAGATGTTTTCTGACAGTTTTAGAACAGGAACTGGACCAAGAGAACTAATCCGTTTCAAACATCTAAGCACATATTTTTTCTTACTCAAAAGATACATCTGTCTTTTTACTCAGAACAAACAAAAAATTAAAATCAATCCTGAAAATTGTATAAGCATATATTCCAGAAGAATCACAGGTGCTTGCATCTGCATCTGTAAATCACACCCACTGTGAACGAGAGGCAACAAAGACCTCAAAAACTCTATAAAGTATGCTAGGATATTTTTACCTAGTGGTCCTTCTCCTGCAGATTCCAAGACCTGAGCAGCTTCCTGTGATACAACTGTTATTGTACCAACCACCGATTCATGGTTTACATCACCATTTGGTGTGCCATCCGGAATTATAACTAATCCGTGTTTCTAAAAATGCAAAAGAAAAATAAACTAGTCATACAACAGAAGTGCTAAAATATAAATGAACAGAAAAGTTTTTTAAGAGCTTTTCAAGTTCATTGAAACCGTTACAATGATATGGACCATTTATCCTACTCTAAGGTCAGGTTTTCAGATTGCAAAAGAATAGTAACCATTCTTCCTCTTTTTTACTGACCTTGATTTCATGCCCCATTCCTGGATTTCTGTTACTGTAAAGTAACTACTACCAACATACCTGTCCTCTCTTCATTGTTTCCTTCAGGTCAGCCAACTCCTCTCTGAGCTCATCTCGCTCATTCTTAATGCAGTCAAAGTAATCTTTCTGTCTTTCTAGGGCCTGGGCTCAGGCAGATAGCAAGAAAAAGAATGGCACAGAGAAAAAGCATATGACAGCAGAAAGATTTTCTACAAGTAAATACAAAGAGCTCAATAAAAGTAAAGAAATTAAAAGTGCTTTTTAAATATGTAGTAACATACATCTCTGATAACTGCCTTCCCCAAGTTGCATATCTAATTTCATGCTGCATTCGTCATAACACTTTTTTCAAAATTCTTAGTAGATTTTTTATTTAGTGAATTCTATTTTTTGGTAAATATTGATAAACTAAATTGAGTACCAAAAGAATAAGTGATTCTTCTTCATAGAGGCACTCTGCAGCAAGAAATAAAATTGCTAAAATTCAAATGGCAAAGATCCTAAAACATCACATCTATTGAACTAATTTCTCTGCCTTTTATAAGGTACAGAAGTAGAAATCATACATCATCGAAGACCTTGAATGTATCCACTCACAAATACTAGTGTATTTTACTAGTTGCTTAAGGGTTACAACACCATTTACTAAACCCAAAGCAGTCAGTTTTAGAGGGAAAAAAAAGGCAGCAAACACTGGTAGCACTATTTTAGCACAAAAAAAGTATGGCAGCTAGAAGTGAAATATGGATGTAAATAGGTTTGCCTACCTATGCTGGAGCGGTGTTACCTGACAGTTAGTCGGACACTTTCACTTGACTGGGCAGCATTCGATATTGCATGGATTACAAATAATCCTCACCATACAACAACTGCAAAAGTATGCACACATTTTTGCCAAGAAAATGATCCAACTAAACCTTATGTTGTGCATGAATGTGTAGGAATGGATTGATACCAAGAAAGAAATGGAAGTGTATACATTTGTACTGTACTTGCCCCACATAACTGCAGTATGCTGGATTTTAATAATCATCTAGAATCTGTGTACTAGAGCAATGTTTTAAAGCATTACTCAGTTTCAACAGAAAACTTTGACAATTTGATGTATTAGTATGTAAATGTAACATTTAAAATAAAGGCAAATCAACGTGTGAAAACATTAGCTGACATCTTAATTTAAAAATTCGTAAGATGTCCTTTTATTTCCTAGCACACACTAGATCTCTAACTACATTATATATGGCATGAAGAACCTTAATCATTACATCATTTTGTGCTCTACTTAAAAGACACATACATCTTTTTAATTTTTGAAGAATAGTGGTAGGGGAAGGGGAAGTAAGCTCACCACTTGAGAGAATGGACACAGTGGCCCAGAATCACACACAGATTGTGTGTACTCGACAGTGTCCTGTGACGATGCTGACCTTCCCCAAACGTATTTTCTGTTCTCACCCCCTAATACACAAGTGTTGGAAATCAGAAAATTCTGATGGGAAGGGAAGTGAAACTGATACAACTATGTATTTCTACCTATGTAGATCTAAGTAAACATTATTCAAAACCACTAAAAATCCTAATTGTTTGTATGCTCAGGGTTTAATTTAATATGACATGGATTTTGCACAAAATTTACCTCTGCAATTCTTCTATCGGGGCAGGGAACAGGAATCAGGACAATAAAGTTCTGCAGGGATGTTTTACCATACTGGTATGAGCAAAATCTGATCATATGCCAGAATGCAAGAGACGTCTGGGGTCCTAACTCAGAGTTGCCATTACTAATTGAAAATTTGGAGCCACTAAACAGTAAAATAACTGTATATTTCAGGAGTATTACCCAAAGCTATAACTCAGTGTCCTCAAACTGATCTAATTTAAGATCAAATATAACCACAAATTTCAATCACTGTAGAAACAGGACAACATAAGAAGGCAGGTGTAAAACAAACTTGTGCTATTTTTGTTCTGTTTGCCTCCCTTTCTTTCTCTAAAACAGCTAAAAAGTCTTGTATACATTGTAAAATTAGGTTGCAATTCCAGTTATAAGCTACACTGTGAAGCTTCTCAGAGACTTCTAAAGCTAGAATAGGTAAAAATTAGCAAAGCTGCTCAGCAGGAGGGAGAAAGGCTCAAAAACTATGAGCTAGGAAAAGTATGTAAATTTTTATAGATATAAGAAAGAACAGCATTTTTATACTTTCATATCTAAGAGACTTCAATTCTGAGAGTTAAAAAAAAAACCTAACTAGAAAAATAACCAGCTATGGTGTTCATAAGAACACAAACTGGCAGGGCAATTTTGGCTAAAGGAAAATATATCTATCTTTCTTGTCATTCTGGCTATATTTGAATATGGGATATGCTTGTACTAACTCTGGCAATGTATTTGAAAGAGCACAAAAATATTGCAGAAATTGAGACAGTCCAGTATACAAATGTGAGAAATAAGTATGGAAAGAATAGGGTAAATTAAAGATAAAAAGCTTTCAGAAGAATATTCAGAAAACTTTAGAATGTTGACATTTTTTTATGATGGAAGAGAAAGACTGAAACATGAAAAAAATTTAAGACAGCATAGCTTTTGAACTGGGCACCATCAGTTAAAAGGCAACTTTTCAAAGTGACTTGAACTCCAGCAAATAAAACAATTTTCAAAGAAATCTGCATATATTGAAATATGGTGTAAAATTCAGGTAGAGAAAAATGACCCCTTGAGCTGTTAAGAGGCAGACAATTCCTTTTTGAAGACTTTCCAATTAACTCCCTATTGCCACCCGGCAATGTACTTGTGTCCCAGAACATCTGCAAGTTCAGAGCCATGTAGTGATCACTGAGGGTCAGTCTGACTCAGCTCTATGACTTCTACACTGCCCAGAAGCGAAGCTGAAAAACCCTGCCTGACCTACATTAGCTGCATAGTATCAGCACAGTTCTTCCTGTACCACCTTTCTTCCTATATAGGAGCCCTACAGATGCTCCTCAAAAGGTCACCTACAACCATTGTTTCAATTACAACTCTCAATTCCCAAAGTATTTCGTGTGTCATATCACAAAACCAGCTTGGTTCAGTGTTACATCTAAGCTAACCAATCCTGCAAGGATCAGAAGCATAATACGGGAATGAGCAAGTTAGTCACAGAAGTCAATTAAAGATCCTATTTTTTACCACTAGGCATGCCATTAAAAATTTTGTAAAAAAATTGTAAAATTGTACGTGTAACAGTTCATGTTACAGATTTAATTAGTACTACTTATCATTATGCAAGTAAAGTGTGGCTTGTTTTCTGAAGAGAAAGACTGCAAAACATTTTATGCATTTAAGGTGGGTGTGGCCTTAATTTCTTTGGAGTACACAGCATCCCTTGGGGTGTAGAGGGCATCCATCTACTTCTAAATTTAAAAAATACTTTCCTCCCACATTTGATTCATACCCCTATTTTTTTATCTTTCCAATTAATTGTCTCCTGGAGATCAAACACTTCTTTGGTTATGGAGTCTATATTCTCCTGCATACGTTGATTCTCCTGTGGTAAATAGGATGAGGGAAGAATAAAAGAGGAAAGAGAAGTAAGGAAATGGAAAAAAAAATCTCAAACATTAAAATAGATAAAGGAAACTAAGTAATAAAAGTCAACCAAAGAGGTTATGAGCATGAAGTTACAGAAACAGTGTGCAGTTTAACGTAATATACTTCTCATTAATTCATGCAAGAGAATGGTATTTGATTCTATTCAATGAATATTGTCGGGAAAACTTAATGCAGCTAGAGTTACTTTTCTTTACAGAATCACAGAATCACTAGGTTGGAAGAGACCTTCAAGATCGAGTCCAACCGATGCCCTAACCTCAGCTAAACCATGGCACCAAGTGCCACGTCCAATCTTTTTTTAAACACATCCAGGGATGGTGACTCCACCACCCCCCCAGGCAGACAATTCCAGTATTTAACCACTCTTTCCGTGAAAAACTTTTTCCTAATATCCAACCTGTATTTCCCTTGGCACAGCTTAAGACTGTGTCCTCTCGCTCTGTCCGTTGCTGCCTGGAGAAAGAGACCTACCCCCACCACCCTTCAGGAAGTTGTAGAGAGTGATAAGGTCACCTCTGAGTCTCCTTTTCTCCAGGCCAAACAACCCCAGCTCCCTCAGTGACTGTTCCCACTGCAGTCTGTGGATAGGAACAATTACTCTGCTGTAATTTCCAGATACCTTCAAGTCCCCTTTGGAAGTGAATACTAATATTAACAACTGGTTTTATGAATGTTTTACAAAATAAAATGATCTTGAAAGTATAAAGAAGGGAGTTTGAATCAAACATCCAGGAAGTGAAAGACAACTGCTGAGTGCTCTCTGATATTATATGAATACCTATCAAGTATATTCCTATTTTTTTAGCTGACTGTCCCTGCATTTTGCTGCTTGCCCTGCAAACATAATTAAAGTCTTAGCTATGAAGATGACATAAGAATTTTGCGGGCTAGAGACAATTTTTTCCCTCTTAATGAGTGAACTTGATTTTACATCTGGGAATGAAGACAATGTCTTTCTGCAAAAAGCTACATGGCTTCAGCTAGATTTCCTGTTAGTGTTAATAGATGAGGAAACGACACAAATAAGTGATAAATACAGGTCAAACCTTCAAAGGAACTGGATATATTTGTGAATATTTGACACATGCTACATTCTACCAAAGCAAACGCTCCAGACACATCTGCTCTATATTCTTGGTTCATATACTTAAACCCTACCAAAACCCCAAAAAAGAACATGCGAAGTTGTTCTTTAATTCTCAGCGAAGTCAAACATAACTTAGAGCAAGCAACAGAGCTACAACAGAATTTTTAAAGGTTTTTTGCTTGTCAGCATTTATCTGACTCAAAATGCTGATACTTAGGGTAATCTTAATCCTTTTCTTCTGCTAGTAAGTCATACCAACTCCAGTTCATGAAGCATAATACTTCCAAAACAGAACTGGGACTTTTCAGAAACCTTTTGGAGTTACAGTACTACCCCCTAGAGAGCACAAGAGTATAGTGAAGAAATAAAGGATCAATGACTATTACACAGGTTTTGAAAATGACAGTGGAAACTTCGGCTTATACACTTAATGATCATCAATTTTTACTGAAATGAAGAGACAGTGGGAAAATTATGTAATAATTGAACTACAACTTCCAACTAAAATCATTGGGAAATGGACACCCACATACTGTTGACAAGATATATTTATATGTACGTATATATATATTTCTTTGTGGACCATTTTAAAATTAAGACTGATAATAACTCTGGGATTTCAGGGTGCGTGGGTTTGTTTCCAGAATAAAAGGGAAAAGGGGAAAAAGAACAGGGTGAGAGGGGAAAAGAACATACTGCACACCCAGCAACATGGTTTCGACCCAATAACATGCTGACCACTATTGCTGTGTATTATGCTTGACTGGTAGGCAAACAAATATTCACTACGGCAAACTTCAGTGGTTGATATAAAAATCTGAAATAACTGAAATGGAAACTTCTGGGAAAAGAAAGAATAACATTTGGTATTATCCACACATCAGAACTTCTAGCTATGGAAAAACATTTTTGGCCACACAAATATTACTTCTGCCCTCACAGCAAAGAAATATATAAGGAACATTCATGAGAGAACCACAATTCTCACAAGAATTAAAGGTTTTACAAGGTGTAATACATTTGAAAACCTTGCAGAGACATTCTCATAAATTTAGGAGGATCAGTAGCTTAAATTCTACCCACTAAGAAGATAAATTCTTTCTTAAAAATGCAAGATTATGTTTAATCCTATTTTCTGTATGATTCTCATTCAAATCTTACACGATATTTATTTGCACAGGTTCTATCATACACTCATATGAACATACCTCTATCAATTCATCCCTCTGTCGAAGGCCCTCTTTAAATTCATCCAGCTTATGCTGCAGAACACTGCAGGTGTGTTTCTGTCTTTCCAATTCCTGTATTAAATAAATCCATTATTTATATTTATTTTGAGTTATGTAAGAGATTACTGCAAGGATTTGAGAAATTATACCTACCAAGCAGTTAAAAAAAATCACTGTATCACTGAAGTGGTCTAGATAAGTTGTCCAGAATACTTACTACACAGAAGATTTTATTTAATAAACTGTAGAGAGAAAAGATGCCATAAAGACTTAAGCCCAATACTAACAAGTAAAGCTACTCTGAATGTTTACAGCTGTTCTTACTAAGTAGTCCAGATTTCTGTAGTTTATAATTAGAAAAAAAAATACCTTTGACTTCTCTTCAGTCTCCCTATAGAACTCTGCTATCTGTTCTTCTTTCTCCTCAATAACATCCTTTAAAGTATCCACTTGGTAAACCAAGTTGTTTTTCTCATTGTCTAGTTGAGCATTTGAAACCATAGCTTTCTTGTACTTCTCTTCAACTTCAGCTAGTGAATCCTACAGATAGCAGAAAAGTTTACATTAGTCTAACTTTTCGATGCATTGTTATAATGTTAAAATACCACCATAATGTTAAAGAATGAGATGTTAAGATGGTTAAATTATGCAACCATTTTTGTTTCTGAAATACATTCTTTAGAGATACCAAGTCACAGTTCAGATCCATTATTCAATTTAGGTCATACACAACAATGAAAAGTTATCACTACAAAAGCATGAAAAATACAAGATAATATTCCACTCGCATTTTCTACTCTGCCACATTCAGCACAACTCACGGGGATACAGCAGTAATATCACAGCTTCACCTTCTAGTGAATACAACGTATCTAGTAGTAATATCACATATTCTCAAGGCATGCATGAGAAAACAGTTCAGAATGAGGCAACAAATCTGAGAGGACTTGGACAATTAAATCAGTAAAAGAGATCACAAAAATAATTCCAAGAGTAGCTTTAACTTAATGCTCATTATTTAAGTAGTGTCCTATGACCTTAGATTCAAAATTTTAAGATAGCCACATTATTCCAGTAATAAGGATTTGCTATGTTAACAGATATTTTATCTTTGGTTTTTTTACTAAGATTCTTTTTAAAAGCATGTAAAGATTCACATACTTGATTTTCCACTTAAAGGTGTATATATACCTTGCTATATAGCCTCTTACACAAATCTCCCCCATTTACCATTTTATCCTATTTTTAGTTCTATATGGGTTTTTTTCTCAGAACTGTAACAAATGTCAACCATTTAAATACTTAGAACAACTGTCACTCCAGGCACTTTTAAGCATGCCATTATTTCAATATGCATTACATGGGGGTTGGGACTTCTCATGGTTTAGTATAGTTTGGGTTTTTTGTTAGAGATCTTCATCAGCCACGGAAGTGATTCTTTGCAAAGAGGTGCTTACAGCTTCCTCTAGACTTGACAGAACCAATCAGCTGGCTAGTTTGAATATTGGCAACTTTTTAAAGCCACTTAAGAAGCTTGACACGCCTCTGTGATCCACATTTAAGAACGAACAAAACCCGGGAAAGCTCTCTTGCTTCCAGCTTTTGGACAGGTAACTGGGGGGCCTCTGCAGCCCAACGGGGCCGGGCCGGGCCCTGCTCGGCCCGGGCCAGGCCGAGAGACAGCCATCCTGGAGCCGTGTGGCCCTGTTCCACCCGCAGCCCCTCAGTGCGGGCCAGCCCCACAGCCCTGCTCCGTGCAGGCAGCGCGGCCCGGCTCCCCCCGCCTCCAGTGTGGCCGCTGCCCGGAAAAGATCATGTGACCAAGAGCGATAAGCGAATTCCAGCTGCGGGGCCGGCTGACATTAACCCTTTGTTAGTGCTGTTAAGTTTCCTCCAGAACAGATGAAGCCTGCAGAGATCAATCCTCTCCTCAGTCAGAGGAAGAGGGAAGGTGGAGGCAAGTGAAGAGAACACCACAGAGACACCAAAGTCAGTGAGGAAGGAAGAACTGAAACCCTGAGGGAGGAGAAAGAGGAGATGCTTCAAGCCTAGAAGCTGACATTCTGTTGTAAAGCTATGGTGATGGACTATGATACATCAGAGTACCCGCTGTAATTTCATGAAGCATGGGGGGTTGGAGCGTTCAAATTGCAATTGTGAGCAAAAGTACCTGTGCTGAAACAAGCAAATGACTGTAATTGTGAGCAAAAGTACCTGTGCTGAAATAAGCAAATGTTGAAGTAGCTGTAATTTGACGAGAAGCTTGAACAGAGAGATGAAAATTATGAGGACCCTTTCTCCCATGGAGGGAGAAGACCTCTGTTCCTGGAGATGAAGATGCTCCCAGAGATAGGTGAAGAGAACCTTTGCCTCTGAACAGCTCATCCTTAAAATGATCCATTAACTCAAGATTGGATCCTTGAAAACAGTTGTGGGGAAAGCTGTAAGTCAAGGGAAGGGACTTTCACGTCTGAGCAGAGAACCAACCCGGGCGGCTGTCTCGCTGTGACATTGAAGCCATGAGAGAGCTTCTTGTGGAGATGTCTCCATAGCACGAGCAAGAGAGACTCCTCTCCCTAAGTGAACTGGAAAAGATTATTATAGAGGTGGTAAACTGACTGAAAATCTCAAGGGTTGTCTTTTTACACTGTCAGTGGGAGAAGGGAGAAAGGTGGGGGGAGAAGTGTTCTGAAGGTTTAGTCTGACTTTTTTCTTTCTTTGAGGTCTGTTAATAAACTTCTTTATATTCTTTTAAGTTTTGTCCCTGCTTTGCTTTCTCCTAATTCTTATCTCACAGAAGGAAATAAGTAAGTAATGGATATTTTGAACCAAACCTCTACATTTAATTGGTGTTTCTGCCCGGTTTCCGAACTGAACCCACTACAGGACTATATGATCTTGAAGGTCCATTGCAACCCCTTAACATTCCATTATTTAAAAATAATAAAAATTGATTTTCAGAGTCCTAATTATAGAATTGGAACAGAACTATTAAGCCAATACCTGGACAAAGTAGATCTATGTCCTACTACAAATCTCCTTGTACTTCATGTAATCTGTTCCTTGAAGGTATAAGTAGCATTATCTCCATTTTTAATTATTTGTGTTATGACAGTAGAAGCACTTGCACAGAAAGGGCATGAAGCTTGGGTTTTCTGGAAAACATAACACTAAAACTAAGATGTTAAGAGAGAAGGTGCCAACAATCTAAGTTTTCTAAGAAAATACTGAAGACTGCTATCTGTTAAACAGTAAAATTATGCAATCATTTTTGCTTTGGAATTACAGTCATGTCTTCTCTTTAGAAATACCAAGTCACAGTTCAATATTCTGCTATAAGAAAGTAAAAAACATCCCTATCCACAAACCCTATTTCACGTTGTAAATCTCCAGTCTGGGAAAGCTGTCCCTAGAGTAGGTATTTTACCTTTATAATTTTACCATAATCACATGTATTTATACATTTCTATTCTGTTCACTGAATTCTGGAATTTTCTGCTGGTGAAATGCAGTTTTTTGAAACCCCAGAAAAAATAACTACCGATCAGAAGAGACAAAACAGTGTAAGTTGTGAAAATATATGAAAATACCATTATCATCTGGGTAGTAGCAAACAGCAAAGATGACTCAGGATAAGAAAAAAGAAAAAAATGAAAAAATATAAATGTAAGTGCATGCAAGTAATTCTGAAGATTAAAACCAGAGAAAACATTTTTTTTTGAGATGCTGTAAATATGACAAATCTTGTAAAGATTGGCAAAACAAAATACTATAGACAGCAAACCTAAAGATTTTCAAAGAATAATCCAGTTTAGAGTAAAAAAAAGGAAAATATTAGGATTATAATGAATGCTATAGTAATTTCACAGGGAAATATGAAATTTAACAACAAAAAAATGCAACTAGGAACAAAAGTCCGATTTGATTACTTCTGTGAATGTGGTGACTGGAGTCATGTAGTAATTTAGGTTGGCAGAGATCTCAGAATGTCATCTGGTCCAATCTCCTAACTAAAGAGGGTCAACCAAGATAAGGCTGGTCACAGCTCATCTCCATTTTAAGTATCTCCAGAAATCTAGACTGCAGATGGTCAACCTTGCTGGATGACCTGCACCAGTGTTTACTTTCCTTGTGAAAACTCTTTTTTCTAATTGGAATTTCTACTCTTACAACACAACTTTTGTCTGTTGCATATTTCCCTTGCAAAGAAGTCTGCCCTCTATTCGCCACAGCCTCCTATCAGACACGCTGAAAACAGCAACAATATTGCCAACAACTCCTCCCAGATTTATCAATGTCTATTTTCTCAGCCTCTTACTGTATGCCACATGTTCCAGGACTCCAGCCTTAAAGACAAGACTAGGTTGGGGTTTAAAATATTGTATTAGAATGTCATTAATCAAAACAGTATTGGCAGGGAAAGAGGAGGGTGAATCTGCAGTTACAGAAGAGGAATAAATTGATTTGGATACTAAAGAGTGAAAACTGCTTCTGAGAGAAGCTAAGTTATGTCTAAGTCTCTAACAGGTTAAAAACCCTGAAACATTGAAAAGAGTTCTTTGCAACTGTCTTCTTTTCAAGTATTATACATGTTCCCCATGGTTCAAGAATTCCACGTAGTTTCACGAAGTCTTCCAGTTTGACTTGAAATAATTTCTGAAACACTTGAAGGAGGCTGTAGGATTTTTAAGGAAGAAGCAGTGGGAATGGGATGGAATGAAAATAGATAAGGCTCTGCATATAACCTAAAGATATGAAGAAATACCACCCACAACTTTTCAGTAAAGTCAAAGTGCTATAAAAATTAGCTTGCTTGGCTAGAACAAGATGATTCAAGCCAATAGACATCAAGAGAGTGCATTGTTAACAGCATAAAAGAAAAATTTTGAGGAAAGGAACAGTATTCCTTTCCAGTCGATGCAAAGAAATATACAAAGAAGCAACAAAATTGAATCAAACTGAGATAGGAAAAGATTTGAAGACCTAACTAAACCAGAACTAGCCACATTAGAGTTTATTCTGCTGACACCCAGCATATTTGTAGCCAGGTAAAACCCACACTTTTATCAGCATAAGGGCAACCAGAGAACTCACAAGGTAGTGTGATTACAAATCCCCATTAGTCAACTACTGGAAAAAACCCAACCAACCAAAAACCCCAACATTTAAACATAGTGTAAATGCAGGTATCCTAGTAACTCTCCTATAACATACAAAAGACAAAAGTGATCAAGTACAAGTTGAGAAAAAGGCAGTACCTTCCTAATTAAAAAAAAGGTTCCCTAAAGAATCTCTATGGAATGAGAATTAACTTAGGAACGTATTACTCAGTATTAGCAATACCATCAAAATGCAGTTCAATTCTGAAAGCCAAGCATAGATGAAGATCTTACTATTGCACACTGCACTCTTTGGTAACTGTAATGGATTACAATAAATAATAATCCATTAGCCATGAGTCAGAACAGTAGTCATGAGATGCTGACAAACACATAAAGGTGTGAGAGTTAGATCTGTGGTGATGCGATACCTTTATTGTATTTTTATATAAGTTTTCTGTACCCCAGTGGTTCATCCCTACCTTCCCCACTCCTATTCCCAGTCAGTTTGCCCCAGACCCAAGCCGCTCCCCTGGTGCTCCCTACATGGTTGTTCTCCTCCCCTTGTTCTAGCTCTTTCCCTATCAATCACCCAAACCCCTCCTGTTGTTCCCAAAGGTTCAGTGTCCATCACCTGAAACCTCCCAGTTTACCCTAATATGGTCCCCGTCAATCCCCCGAGACCCTATCCCTCTAGATACCTCCCCCTTTGGAAATCCCCTAAACCTCAATGTCCCATTGGGGCATGTGATCCCTTTCCCTCCTCCCCTTGAGGCTATTGGCCCAAGGAAATGTCTATCCTCGTCCATATCCCTCCCTTAGAGATTTCTATTGGTCCCCAGTTAAGCCACCCCCATTGTAACACCTCCCTTTATAAGAGGTTCCCTGGAGCTGTTTGGGGCTTGTCTCCTGGGAGTTGCCTCCCGTAAACTTGGATTACCCCCTGTGGCAAGCCTCCTTGCTACTATTTATCCTCTCCCTCGACCGGACTGCTGACAGCCACTGTGCCTGGAGCTTCAGCTCCCCTGGGCAGAGCTGAACTCCTGAGGAGCAGCTTTAAAGCCAAGAGCCTCCAGCTGCTCCCCACTCCTGTCGCACACCACAGGGGCTAGCCTGGGCAGTGGTCAGTGGTGGTCATTGCGACATAGATCCATTCTGAAGATATGAAGCAGTTTCACATTACACTCCATCTGTGTCTCATATGTGTATGTCTAATAATCTTATAATCTACTACTCTTTGAAGTCCTTTTAATAGTCATATGGCAATATAACTAAACCAAAACATACTTCATCTGAGCCTATTGCTATTAAGTTGAAAGTTACTTTTAAAGGTAAAGTTATTCTTTAAAGAGGTAATATTTTTGCTACTCTAAACAGTTCATATTACATATTTTCCCCTTACTATATAATCTAATAAATTGTTAAATTGAAGAAATTCAAGGAAGCTGATAAATACATCACTGTTACATGCTCTAATACAAGAAGCATTCATTCAATTCAGTCTCTCTATTGATATAAAACAAATATGAAAAGTTCTCCTTAGTTTTACATGAAACAATTCACAATTAGACAGCAGGAAAGAGAACAGAACAAATATCCTGAACAAGATTTGTAAGCCCCATAACTTGTTGAATTCCATTTCCCTTCAATACAAAACAGTGAAAAGTATGATTATTTTAAATTTACTATGCTGTTAATTGTGTGGAAATGTATAAAAGAAACACCTACATACTAGTTTAAACAAGTCAAAATACAGACAAATCTCACATGGAAGACTACACCTAGTCCAGGTAGTTCAGTGTGCTGCTGCAGTGCAAACTGCAGATTGCACCCTGTGTGTGGATAAATGGCTGGAGTTCCCAGCAAGAGCAGTGATCTGGCACTGACCCCTTTGCACAACAAAGGGCATGGGAACCTGTGGCACCAGCCAGGTGACCGGCCACTCAGAGATACAGCAGGAGCCAACAGCTCAGCAGGAAGACCCCAGACTACTGTGTGCATGGACTGCAGATGCAAAAGTCCAGGGACCGTTTGGTTCAGGGTCCCTCCTTGGCAGCACCCAGCTTGATCTCGAGTTGGTTATGTGTGACTGTGCCATGATTGAAGTACTTAGAGAAATCAGATGTCTGAGGCTCTGTTACGGGAAACCTGTGGCTGAGTCAAGGAGACCTTGACTGACAGTGTGAGAATGGTGTGTGTAGCCAGTCTAGCTCAGCACCCATTCACTCACTGGGTGACTCACAGGGGTTTCACTCCCAGCAGTGAAAGTGGTGGGGATGTGACTACCACAGTGCATGCTAGATTGTCAGACAGGAAAGTTTTCTTAGCACTCATTACTAATCTAATAATTACTAATAATTACTCATCACTAATGCTGAAAAAAACAACCTGTGGTTTAGAGAAAATAATGGGGATATAAACCATAAGCATAAATAGAAGTTATTTTTTAATGGTAAAGAATTAAAACAAAATTAATTTTCTCCTGTAAGCAATATGCCTGCCCAAATTATTGCAGTACGTCTTTCAAAATTATTATTTTGGTTTTGCTTTATAATATGAAGTATTTGCTGAAAGTTGGAAGACTAATTCTTAAGTTCTTTGCTGTAATTATCTCCCATTTCTTTGTTCCCCATTTGATACCTAGTAATTATTTTGTGTATCTGTTTATTTGCTAACAAACCTCTAAAAATATAAACTGAATATCTCATTATCTTATCAGATAACACCTATATACATAAAAATATCAAAGTTTAATACTTCTAACATTAATGAAACAATGAACATATGCAATCTCATGTACATTTTAACCTGATGCTCTTCATGCATTAAAAATTAGAGACATGCTTTAAAGAAATTTTAAAATTTGTTAGTGAAGCCACTGTATGTTAGTGAAACCAGTGATAACTCCATTACCCAGAAACACCCATTCAGAATGCATGCTTGGGAGGAGCCCTGATACCTTTAATTCTTTAAGTCCCTGCATGTATCTCCCTTCTACATCATGTATCTGGTCCTTAAGATCATAGATATCCTGCAGGACATAGGAATGAACCATTGCATAAGAAGTATGGGGAAATAATTTAAAGTCAAAAAAGCATTAAAGGGTTTACATGCACTTCTGTCAAATGACAAAGCCTGCAACAATTCCCAGAAATTATAATTAATTCACAGCAACTTGATGGAAATTAAGGGTTTTTTTATAACCCTGACTCCAAGCCATCTCAAATAGGTCAGAATTGTTTGAAATTTGACATTAAAAAGTCTTATCTTAATAACCTAAACTCTTAAACAATAATTATGAGCACAAAAAATACCAAGATAAATTACCAAGAAAGTAAAGAAATCCTTCATGATTGCAAATTACATCCTCATAACATTTTCTTATTATTAGAGAAGTTCTGTATTTAAAAACAATCTTCCTATTTCAACTAGCTCCAAATTCTCTGAAAATGCAATTTACCCGTAATTCACTGAGGGAGGCATCAGGATCCACCAGACTACTTGCATCTCCACTTCCTCTTCTAGATGAGTTGCCACTCAGAGGAGTTGCACTTACTGAATTGCGAGATGAGGGCTTAAAAAAAGGGAAAAACATTGTATCAGGAATCATATGGTTATTTCTGGTATACTTGACAATACTCTGTAAATTTCTTCACAGTCACAAAAGAGTTTTCTCTCTTGTTTTTCTTAATATTAGCTTACAGACAGTGTTTTCCATTGCTTAATTTCCAGCATTTGTGTTTTTCTTGGTAAAATATTGGTCTCTTGTTGATGACTTAGTGTATCAGAACATTACAATTTTGAGTCATCTGTCCAGAAGACATTCATAAGATAGCTATTAGTGCTGAAATACTATAGACATTTACAATATTACTAAAAATTATGATTTCTGCCATACAGGATTCAGAAGAAAGCCTACAATGAAAATATACCATATAGATTTTTATAGCCTTAGCCTCTTAAATTTTAGCCTTTCCTGTTAAGTATTTCTCACATGAAAAATAAATTGTATAGAAAATTATTACTGGCCAAAAGTAAACTAAAGAATAATTTTTTTTCCTCAAGAAATAAAAGGCACAAAGCATTAATTTTGGGCAATAAAAAAGTATATCTAAAAATATCTTTGCAAGCTAACCTTGACAAAAAATACACAGCATTTATACTTTTTGAACTATTTCAACACTTGCGAATTTGTGGATGAACACTGACTTTAAGTAATTCTTAAATTAAAAACTCTTACCCTTGAAAATATTTCTGAATGTGATTTTTCACTCTTTTCTTCCAGCTGAAAGAGAATAGGGAACATGATTACATTTTGTAATAAGAGACTACTGAATCAGCATCTTTTGTTCAAAAATATTTAAAAATTAAACAATTTAAAAAATTCCAGATGTTAGCAAAGATCAAGACCGGAAAAACAATATTCAGCCTAAAAAAGTAGTTTTTACCTCAATTGCAAAATAAATGACTGCTTGTAAAGAAAAAGCCAGAAACTTTTCTTTAATGTTTTTTAAAAGTCGTTACCAGTACAGAACAACAAAACATGTTTTACTATTTTAAATTTCAACAGAGTAATCACTACAACACTTGGTGGCATAACAGATGCAAAGCTTCATGCAAGTACACTTAAGGCAGTCAGTGACAGCAGTGTGAACGTCCTAATCAATAGAAAACACATTTGTACTTTCAATCTCTTTAGTGAAAGCTGCAATAACATCGCAATAAAATCGGTTCAGGTAAAAGCCTATAACTAAAGTGTACTAAGTAAAAGCAACATATAAAATAATTTCAATTAATATTTTATGTACAGAAGACTAAGTAAAAGAACTACCACACTTCCTTCCTACTTAGGAAATTCTGCTACTGCAAAATTATATTGTAGATGTCCACATTTTCTACATTTCTATGAATCAAAATATGTGGTATTAGACACATATTTAGTATGGTATCTCATGTATCTTGCTTCTCAAAGAACACCTGTTTTTCTCCATGCCAGAGAAAAGAGTTTTGGAAGCCTATTGCAATCACAGAAGAAACAAACACTACTTTATAAGATCTTTCTTTTTCCCCTCCTACTGTGGTTTCTATAAAAGCAACATTGCTTCTTCCTGACAAATTCATCACCTCCAATGATGTACTGAAATTATAGATTGTAAATATTTGTCACCAGTATGACTATAAAACGATGTGAAGAATCCAACTGATCTGAAGGATACATTTAGACTAACCTAAATAAAAATATAAATTTGGAATCTACTAACACATAATGATGATGATAACACAAGCAACTGAGAAGGTAGCATAACTGCCAGTCTCAGCCTCCATATTTCTTTCAGCAGAGCATTAATTTCAGAAAGTCAGCTTTATTATGGGGAAAAAAAAGCTAAAGTTTAAGCTGGATAAATGGTTAGTCTCTCATGATTTGAGAACATACAGGTCATAAATAACACTAATTATTACAGGTTATACAGCACTGTAACTGTATTAAAGTATCATCTAAATGCAAAGTCACAGAAAGTGGTTGCAGGAGTACTCTACCCCTCAGTCTCCCATTTAAAGCAGAACCACAGCCAATAGTCCAGGACAGCTGTGTCTTGATCTAGCTAAGTCTCACCAGCTCCTGAACACAAGAGGCTCTCCAGCCTTGCAGTAACCTGACAGACTGCAACAATAACCTCCTTGTGGAGCTTCTTGGAATGTCTCATCTGAACTCCTAAACTGCAGCGTGAAGTTGCTGGCCCTTGTTGCACTGCTTGGCAAGGGTACGAAGACTTCAGCTCTCACTTAAGCAAGCACTTACACACTGCTGATCAACACACAGCATTCCTTTTGCTCAACTAAATAAACACAGGTGCTCTCAGCCTCTCTGCCTACCTACTGCACGTGTTAACCCTGACTGCTATTTCAAAAGATATACCTTAGAACAGAAATTTCCCTTTTTTCTCCATGCTATTAAACACAAATTTTTGACTGCAAGTAAAAAGAATTTTTAGAACTTACAGCAGCAAGAGAAGGTGGCTAGGTTTGGTATAAACAATGTTCAGCCTAAAGGGAGATGCACAGGAAAACCACCACGGTAATTTTCCTGTAACATGATCTGTTGATTGACATGGGATTCAGTACAAGTGCATAGCAAACAAGGAGTGTTTCAGTAATGGATCCTGACAAAATCTCATACGGGATGAATGAACACTAAAATGCATTAATGTGGGCACAGTTTTAAGTATTTTTGTCACTTAAAGAAGTAATAGTATTCCAAAAGTACACAAAACCCCCTTAGCATTGTTAATTTCCGTAAGAAAAAAAATATAAAATGTTTGGGTCTTTAAGAGATTGTTAAGCTTATCACACACACACAAAAATGTGAAGTGTTACACTTGTCACATGCTTCTAGCAACACACAAAATCTCCCTTAAAATAAAGCAGCATGCTTTTTAAAGATTCACTCAGTACATTTTTATACAAAAACCAGCCCCAACCCCACAATAAACCTATTTGCAATTAAGTAATTTAAAATGCTTTCATGTAAGTATTGACTCTTTCAGAGTATGAGAAGAAAATCCATAGTTAATAAATTTGCTGTATTCACCACAGTGTAAATAAAAGCATTACACTCACACTAGTCAAAACTTGGCTGTCATCTGCATCAGAAACAATGCTTCCCCTGCGGCTGGAACGACTAAAATAGTCAGCAGCAGTTTCACTTTGATCAGAAAAATCAGAGGACTTCAAAAGATAAGGAGTAGGTAAAAGAGAACTGAAGATGACACCACTGAATGCACAAAAGTTTATTAAAGAACAAAAAATCCTACCTTAAATCTCCATTATTGCACTAAAAACAATGAACATTTATTATTGATTCAATTTCCTCAATTAGAGTAATATAAAAAACATGCAACCAGATACCAAAGGGTTTAGTACTAATTTAGGGTCAAACACAAACTACAAAAATTACCTTAAAAAAAGTTTTCAGATCATAAAAGACAGATTATATAAGTTGATAAATAAAAATTTTTATTTTTCTCTACAAATGTTGTCTTTTTTCAAATCAACACAAAACCAACAGTGCTAGTTATAATCTGGGCTTCTTCTCATTCATAAGTTTAAGATGTCTTACACTAGAAGGTAAGATTACTCCCCAAAGATGTATGTCAGACAGGCACCTAAAAAGGTGGGGAAAAAATGCTAGTGCTACACATTGCTTGTAAAAAAAGGCAAAATACATCTAAGCTGATTACAGCAATTACATCTGCCATGGGAATTCAAGTAAAATATTCAACTGAGAAACATTATGCATGTAAAACACAGTATTTAATGAGAAGAGTGGATTTATCATAAGCTTGCTGACAATATTCTACTTCAAAAGGCAGAAAGTTATCGTGAACATTGTATTTAGTTTTGAAAGTGATTATAGGAGAAAAAATCCTTATATGGAACAGTTTGAAAATATATTGTCCTTATCCAATTCTCACAATTTAAAAAAAAATTTCTTCATACTTGATGCATGTGTAGCCTCATTCTGATTAAAAGACAGTGAGATGTCCAGACGTTACATATACAACAGTTATATAAAAAACAGTTTACTGATGAAAACCTGGCTCAGATTACACTATTTTAGGACTACAGAATTTGTATATGTTGTCTATGCTATGTTATGTTCTATTTCTCCGACAACAAATTTTCTAGCTATAAAGCTACATCTGTATTTAAAATAGTATCCAAATTTTCTTTAAATGTAACTAGGCAGATAAATTTTGATAGTTGGAAATTTGGCTAAACTTTCCTATTTCACTAGCATTTCGCAAAGTATAAAGATACTGAAGAGAATTCTTATTTATTATGATTACAGCAAAAGAACAAACAACTTGGGCTACAATCTACAACAACACTGGTCTCTCATTCAAAATCCACTTCTCTGTGCTGTTGAAAAGTCCATATATCTGATAAACCTTGCTGTTCCTCCTTCTATACTTTCTGTACTCCTAGTATCTTTCCCAATGGGTTCATGAAAACCAATACATTTTAAGATGGAGAAGCATCATACAGTATCTCACAAGTATCTCACACTATCTCAAATTTTCCATCTCTCCTACTTCCTCTTCTGATTTCCAGGGTGTACTAAGCTGACTTCAAATGCATTATCCAGAGTAAAACCAAAATACAAGCCACAGAAACAGTATGAAATGAATGTTAAATTATTCATAAGACTTTTACCTCATGTGCATTTTGGAATTATTTCATTAAACAAACACTTTGAACTCTATTAAGCATTCACTAGTGTGAGTGGATGTTACCTTGGCGTTATTTGTATAACATATACATGGTGAGATCTGATATATATATTCCTATATATCTAAAAGTATATACTTTTAAGAAATGAATCTCTAAGGAGTGTTTTCACAGTGCAGGAGATTACAAATGTAGGTCAATACCTGTTAGGTTTTAGAACTTCATAAAGCATAGCAAAATTACCTTTTTCCTACACCCTCAAAAATTCACTCTGGTATCTCTTGTAGCTAAAATCATTCGTTTCTGACAAATGTGGTTTTGTTTAGTACCTATAACACTGTTAATATGCATGAAATTTAAAAAAGGACTGAACATTTCAATTTAGCCCATACTAGAACACTGATCACTTTTTTGTTTTTGTGTAGCATGACAAATGAGCAGATGTATCAATGAAACTTAGACAATTGTTCTGAGGCAGAAGCAAAATAAAACCATTTAAAATCACTTTGCAGCACAATAAGCCAACTTTGGAATGACACTTAATACAATACAGATACAGAAATTCATTTCTCTCATTTTGGATACTAGGTGGTAACTCCAACAATGACATAGGGTGGTAACCCCAACAATGTACTACAGTTACTAGTTGTTTATTACAAACATTAAAAAGGTATTTAGAAAAACAAATTCCTTATTTTGTCTACAGCTTACTGTCTTACTGCTAAAAATTTACATCTTGCTAAAAATCACATTTCTGACAAATTAAAACTTCTTATGTGGAACAGAAAAATCAAGTCTGTGTGTTGGTCAGTGAAACCATCCCAAGTGGATGTACTCATAATTGCTAATGTGTTCATATCAAAGCATTCAGCAAATCATGCATAGGAATGCTCACCACAGGACTACTTCGGACTGAGCTTGCTCTTGAAGAATAACTGTATTCAGATGGCTAAAGAAAAGTTATGAAGCATACTTTCACAACCTTCATAGATTTTTGTCTGCAGAAAAGACAATAAACAACCAAAGGCCCATTACACTAAGAGTGCGAGAACTATTTGAGTTATGTCATCCATCACCACACAACGAGGGCTGAGAAAGAAGGAATGAAGTACGATTTATATCCAGTCTGAGCAATTATCATGCCACACTCATACACTGTAATTCCTATGCACAGTCACGTACTCTTTTACCCTATCTATGCATTCGCAGTTAGTAGCATACTTTTTAATAAAACAAACAATTTTTAAAGATTCTCAGCAGCATTTACTATTACTACTAGGTATGTCTATTTCCATGTGTCACTCAAAGAATTCCCTTAAAAAACAGCCAAATAGTTAAAAAAAAAATCAAATCTTAACTATTTGCATACTTAAATTAAATATTTAAATTGCAGTTTGGTTTTAACTGCTCTGAAGCCTGCAGAAGTTTTAACACACCCTGGGGAACTGAAGCTATGCTGTACACTTATCGGTTTTATTCTGTGTTCACCCACGCACATTCTCCTGAAATAGAATGTTTAAAGGTGCAAGGCTGAATCTATTTATGCATTGGATAATAAAAGCAGCTCTGAGCAATGCAACTTAAAAAGAAAAAAAAGTTACAGTTTCATGCTGCTTTGCCCCTATCTATGAAGAAACCTCTAGCAGAAACCAGAATTATATGTATATCAGAATTATATGTAATAGGAGTCTTTGTGGTCTTGTTCTCTCATTGAATCTTCTAACGTTTTCTTGAGAACATACACAAAGCCAAAAAAGGGTACATCATCTGTTTGCAATCCAAGTGCAAAAAAAATCTAACTACTTAAAAATACTACATAATATTTGATGATTTTTTACATAGGTTTAGCGTGTCTCTAAATGGCAGTGTAAGATGGATTTGAACTACTATAGCAGCAAAAGGCATAAAGTTTCAGACATGCATGTCACTTTTTAAAGGTAATTTTTTGTAGAGCTACCTTAGCCATTCTTAGGCACTACCAGCTTTTTATTTTGTTAAGATGCAGATTAGGTTTTCATGCTATTGCATTTTTGTATGTTTATTAAATTTAAATATGGCATCCTATTTAAAAGTATTCAAGGTGTGTTTACCACAAATTTCAGTAATCTCCTGATGACTTTTCTATCCAAATGCTTAACTGCTTTAAATACTTTTTCTAGTATTATACATGCAGCTGTTACTTAGTATGCTTGAATTAATTTGTTCTAATCCCAGTGTTCTTCAACATCATTGCTGCATTCACCAGCTCTATGCTTGTCTGTAAGAAGAGCAGTAAAATGGTAACTACTAAAATACTTTAAAGAGGCAATTTAACAATGTTAAGAAAATTAATGCCTCCAGAAAATCAGACACAGCAAATTCAACTCTAAAAATATCCAAAAAATGCACATGTAATACTGTCAAGCCTCATGGCCATACAATACAAGTTTAAGGCAACCATGCAAATGGTGCTTACAAACCAAACTGATACTTCTTATCAAACCAGTGTTTAAAGCAGACACCTATGAAGAAAAGTGTAATTTTACATTTCTGTGAGCCATTCAAACATGTAAAGATAAGTGAGATATTATTTTACATTGTACTAACCCTGTAACTCCTAGTTGGTGCTGCTGGATCACTCTGTAGAGAAGATGACTATAATGTGAAGAACAGAACAAATCAGAAATACTTTTTCTGCATATATAATTTTTTTTTATTTATTGCTCTATATTCTGCAAAAGTTCTAAAGATTTAAATACTAAATTTTAATTCTGTAGTAGACAGAAACTTTCAGAAAAGAGTGGAAGAGCCTCCACAAAACCCTGTTACCTTTGAAATCAATTTAAACATTATTAAAGCAATCTAGTATTCTTGCAAGTAGATTTGTGGAAGAGAGTGCAAAAAATTAAGTAGTTTTCAAATAACGTGTCAGTTTCCTCTAGCTAGTTATTTAAACCTGGCCATGACCGTAGCTGCAGGTACCAGAAGGTATTACTCATCTCATGACAAATAGGTGTTTAGTTGTTTAGATGGAAAAAAAGTAGTGCAATGGTGCTAAACATTTAAGACTTTTTTGTTGTTTTTAGAAGATGGGAATTTGAAAGAGCAACTGTCACAGCTGCTGGTTGTTTTCTGCGTATCATACAGAATCATGAAACAGAAGTTATTTTAAATCCAAAACCTCACATGCAGAGCAGAGTAACCTGCGTGTTATACATTCATTTTATAAAACACAACCCTTACGAGCAAAAAATACAACTGTAACTATTTTTAACTGCAATAATTTGAAGTGTCATAGAGAAATAAGTTAGCATCATACGGCATAAGTAAGCAAACCCACATATACATATTTTATTTAAATAAGGAAATTAATATAGAAAGAGGAGACAGACCCGAATATGGTAGGAAGGAACTGGTTTACTATATCCAAGGCTGCTATAATTTCTTTGATCATAGTAAATTTCACTCTGAGGGGTGAGGAAGAAAAGAAGAGAGAAAACAAAGGTTGCATTTGTAGACCTTGCAAACAGAAGTTTTATCTTAACATTGCCCAAGTGCTCCCAAGCTTAGAACTTGTGCAGAATGCTGTGAAGTTTTCCCTACTGTTGACCCAAAATCCATATAACGTTCTTAAGCAAGTAAAGAATAAAACCCCCCAAACTACTATGTACTCTGTATATCAGCATTATCTGTATTTCTAATGCCATGCTCAAACAAAATAAATTTTGGTATTTTTTCTCCAGAATAAATAAGAAAACCCCAAAAGCCTGACAAGTGTAGTAAGAAATAAATGAAAAACATAACTGACAAGACTTGCTAATAATTAGTACAATTATTTACTGTATCTTTTTTCCATTATATACCTGTTGGGGTCCCTCCCCTGCCATGGAGTCCTGGGAGATGGGCCCTGGGGGGGAGACACAGGGTTTCCCTGCCCCTGGTCAGCCTCATTTCCCATTGGTTGGTTTGGGTTCCCTGGTGTGGCCAAGGGCCCTCGGGTCCCATGACTGCAGGGTTCCTGAGCTGAGCCCCGGCCATGCGGCTGGAGAAATAAACATCTCTGAAACATCTAGCATGGATCTGTCCATATATACTTCGCTTTCCACGGGACTCCTGGTTTGAAATATACTTGTTGCAGTAATCCCCGCTGCAACATATACCATCATAAATCAAAGCATTTTGGGGAGACAGGATGACAGAAATTCCTGATAATTGAATAGGGGCTGGATGTTTATGTGACGCCAGCATTAGCCTGTGCCCTACCACTATTCCTTATACCAAGTGCACATAGTGAAAGTCTAGCAATTATAATTTGGCTTATTTCTGTTGGTTTTTGACACTCTCTACACAAATTGCATATACATGCACGTGAGGCAAAAAATTCATACACACATACAAAAAAGAAAAACCAGACAGACGAAAACATGGCAGAAAGTAGTGCCTGCAGAATACAGCACTTCATGTCTCAATAGGCAATAAAAAGCAGAAATATTCACATTACTCCTTTGTTTCGGAACTAAGAGAACAAGAAAATAGCACCTCAAAAGTACATGGAGAAATGCTGTAATACAATAATAAGTAAATACAAAATTACTTCAGTCTAGTCTCAACACAAATGTCCACTGCTGTTCTGACCTCCCCAATGTAGAGGGATTCCTTGCGGAACAGGGGCATATGATATCCCTGGAAAGACTGGACAACCCAGGGTTGCTGAGGAAAAGCCCCTGAACAGGCCCTTGGCTGCAGGCAAGCCTGGAAAGCACCTGGCTGCAGGCAGCCCTGAGAGTCCTTGGCAAAGTTATACACTGGTCGGCTCCCCCGTAGATTAGAGGCTGTCTAGAGGGACTGGGTGTGAATCTTTGCAAAAGTAGATATAAGTTGGCATAGTTGAACAATAAAGGCAGAACGATGCTCAAATCGTATCAGTGTACGTGTCGTTACTCTGGTCAGCTCTCCAGACTCGGTCCCTAACACCCCAACCCCTAATGCAATTGCTAATTCATCAGCACCAAAAACTGTCTGAAAAATTATATCCAAAATATTTCATTTATTGGCACTATATTCACATGTTGTACACCGAACTTTCTAGAATAGTTTCTGCAAGATCGCAATAATCCACATGCCTTTCTCAGTAAATCACTGGGTTAACATCAAGGTCTATGGCAAATTCAATCTGCTGTACATCTACATATAAAATGTTTCTAACTCTCTGATGTGGGACAAAGTGGGAATAGTAGAACACATATCTCCATCCCTACTGAATAAACTTTAATCCACAGAAGTGCCACTTTTAAATAATTCCAAGAGCCTTTTCCAGGCCTCCAACAGAACAAGATTTCTATTCAGCTGATCCCATTGATGGTATTGCACTGATATGAAGACAGTTTCAAACACAAATTGAGGTCAGAATCTGATCAAAATGAGGTTTCTTTTTTCCTAAAAACATTTATGCAAATGTCAGGAAGCTAACAAATTTATCCATAACGATACACACTTAGTATATTTATAATGATTATTACACTAGAAAACTAACCAATAAACCTTTATGGAAATAAACAGCTTTCTTCTTTGAACTATGAGATTCATTGTAAGCATGACTCTAAGAATAAAATTTTGAGAATTAATACCACTATATAACAGTATCTTCAATCTTAAAATATAAAGAAGTCAAACATAAGGATTTAAGGTTTTTATCACCTAAAACAGAAACAACACAGGAATTTCTAACTACAAAATTAGAAAAAAATAGGCCAGGCTTCTATCGCTGTGTTAAAAGGAACTGGTAAGTGAAACTATAATCAACCCTATTCTCATTAACATAGGCTTGGCTTAAAGCTAGTGCTCATATTTCACAAAAAAATTTAAACCAATAAACTAAAAAAGTTTAACAATACAGACTAATTTAAGCACTATCTTGTGCTTGCCTATCTACAGCTAATTCAGAGAACACTGCTGTTTAAACAAATATAGCTTTTTAAGCTGCTTACAGATTCCTTTTAGTGGTATTTGATGCTTTTTTTTTCTTTAGAAGACACACATAGATCTTATGCAGCATAATACCACTGAGAATGTGATGCAACCTACTATCACTTCATAAAAATATGAAACAACTTTTTAAAGTAAAGATATAGAAACCAGCTGCTTTTTCTCTGGACTGAAATAACTTTCCATTAGATTAAGTTAAAGTTTCTATGTGGTAATGGAGAATACAAATAGATGCATACACACTTTTTTCCCCCAAGAATGTCCTCCCAGCCTAATCTGTATGTCACTTCACTACTAAGTTTAGAAATAACAACTAAATACTAGAAAGTGCTTACTGCAAGACAGTTGTCTTTTCTCCCTGACAAAATTTATACATGTAGTCTACAGGAAGTGTTAGAATTACAAAACTATTCTAGGTCTGAAAATGTGGTAGTACAAATTTACATACTTTTTAAAATCAATAATTCAAAGTCACTCGTTAATATCATTACACCTTAGAAACAAAGCACATAACCAGTCTTCACTCAAAGACATGCAAAGTATTAAGATACAGGGACCAAATATCTTGCAGATCTATCCTTAGCGTTGTCACACTTAAGTAAAAGAAAATTAAATTAAAATGAAAATCACAGTGTTAAAAAAAATTGCCATTTTTCCAAAGAATGATTAAAAAGACGTACAGGAAAATTACAAGAAAACATACTCCACTAATTATGAACATTTAAGCATGAAGGAATGCCATTTATCCTATCTGAAGTGCCTTCTGAGGCTGGAACACGTAATAAAAATTAATCTTTTTCCCCAACAGCATCCCAATTTATGAAAAGTGAGATAATTTTGGACAGCACTAGGTTATGTGAAATATTTCATGTGATTTTAGTAACAGAATTTTAAGTGTCTCACATGGTAGATTTCATTAAACTGAGTCAGTATTTAGAAGGTTATGTAACAAAAGACTCATCTCCACACATGCAAAGCAGTCTAAAGGATCATCAGCACCCTTGTTGAGCTGTGCAACTCATCATGATGGAATGACTTTCCAGGGCACCTTACAGGCACAGGAAGGTCACTGCCTACAGGGTACAGCACATGAAAGACATTACAGGAGGAAGGGGAAATAGTGTTTTGTGATCAGGGAGGAATTAAAGGTGGGGAAAAGGGATAAACATGTTTTTTCAGAAGGAGCAAGTGTGTGAAAAAGAAGGAACAGTGTGATGAAAGGGCCTGCTGAGTGTAAAGAGAATGGGAGTCTACCAGATTTGGCAACTCTTAAGAATACTAATAAAAACAGCTTTGTAATAATAGTTTAGCCGGTGTCCAATGTTTCTTGTCACTCAGTAACAGCAAAATTTGTGAAGTTTATACTTCTTATTTTCAACTTAAAAAACTTACATTTTCACAGCAAGCTTGTTTTTTTCCAGTTCAGGTATTTTGACTTTAGGCAATGCACAATACAAACTATAAATTAGTATCAACCTAAGCCTACTTGTAACACAACGGAAAAAAGAAAGTAGTTTGAAAATACTACATTATATACTAGTAGCATGCTGGAGCATTGCTCAGTGTAATTTTCAAAATGGAGAGTAATGAGAGGATTGCAAGAAAAATAATTTATTTTTGTCTATTGGCACATCTGAAAATTTCTTCTAGACATTAAATTAACATCAGAAATTCCCCAGTTTTAGATTTTATATTTGCTTATAAGTTAATATATGCCAGATTTAGTTAATATTATTTCATACTGTATTCATATTATCTTAATAGTTCCAATACATCCAATATTAACAATATCTTAAATTGTATTTTAATATTATGGATGTAATTTAGAGACTATGGTCCCTCTCTGCATTACTAAAAGTATCACCTACAGGACCCATAGGACACTGTATCAGTTTTAACCAACTTAACTATTTATTTTTTTAAAACAATTTCTGTCTTTATTACCTCCAATAAGCAACCTTGCCATCAAGAGAATGAAGACAGATCACTCAGGTAATCATTATCATCCCAACACTTAACTTATACCTTTTATAACTAACTATTAACAGCTTAACAGTCTACTAACAAATGTTTAAGTCGCCTAAACTAGGAATACCAAAAATGTACAGAAATACCCATTACTGAAAAAGCAAAATTTCTGTATTTCAGCCTTGTCTGTTCTAAAATCACGACATAAAAGAGAAAAATGTTTTCTGTCGTAACTTTCAACAACATATCTGTACCTATCAAGACTGATGGACAACCTTTTTCCACTTCATTTTCCTTCTCTTTTGGGGACCTTGGGAGAGAGCACTGAAGAGATTAATTCCCTTCACACCTGTAAGTGCTCCGTCTTGAAGATAACTTCACTTAGCACTTTCTTTGAGCTCTCAGATTTGTTATCACAAAGTGCTTGATTACATCAATCATTGCAGGAGTCCCATTAATACCATGTTCTATAAGCACGCTTTCACCAAATTACTGCTTTGGTAAGTAGACACAGAAAATGTTACAGTGTGAACACATCACATCCTAAATAAAAAGCATGCTCATTCCAGGTTACACACCACAAGATCTCTCCTTTTGGAGGTATTTGCTCTGCTCCTGTGAGATGCACTGACATCCAAGGAACTCTTAAGAATGAAATTATAAAAATATATCAAGATATGAAATAAACTTTTAAATTTAATTCTATTAATCTTCATTGAATGACAGAAAATAACTAAGGCAGTCAAAGAAATTCTAAGTAAACCTCCCAAAAATGAGCTTAGCTATCTGCCCAATTCAAACCCTCTTGTTTAGACAATGGCCAATTACTTAATCTCCATCTTGGTGTATTTGCTATGTCAACCAAGACAAGACCAGATCTGAGCAAATCTGTAGCAGCTCACAAGTTTCTAACTGTTGCACATAGCATAGTTTACATGTTTTCTTGAAGTGTTTACTGTTCAAAATTATTTGGTAAAACTACCTGTGTGGCAAATTGCAGAAACACTTAACTCTAGCACTTGCATGACATTACACAAAATTCAGTTAATCAAAGACTACATTTAATTGCCAAGACCTCTTAGCAAGTGACAATCACTTTTTTTAAAAAGTCACACAAAGAAACAGCTCATTCCAACTCCCAAAATAAATAACACCAACCCTTTTATTTTAGCAATTTGTCCCTTTCCTGGCCTATATACCCAGATCAATGACCAACTGATTTCTAGGCAGATCCAAGACCAGGAAAATGTTTACATATCCTCAATAAAACCATTCTTTAGCAATGTATATGGCCTAAAGATGATATAAAAGACCCTATACAATAAATATTTCATTAGCAGTCTTTGGGATACCTTACAACCTTCAGCTAAATTTTTTGCCATTAATGAGTAATATATTCCCACCTTCTCAAAGAAAGAGAACCTTGCATCATACCAAACTCTTCTTCAAATTGTATCTTAAGGTACTGATACCTTTTCTTTCACAAATACTACAGAAACACAGTAATACTCAAAGTGCAAGAAACGGCTGGAAGATTGAAACATATAAAAATAAACTACCTTTTTAACATTTATGGAAATAAAATACCAGATGAACTTAAACATTATATGTGACTTAAAATAATGACTTCAAATACTTAAAAAACTTGGAAGTTTCATCCTTTCCATTAGAAAATGAAACCAGAACCCAAATGTTTTTTTCCTTTGGTTTGGTTTTTAAAAGCTGGGATGAAAAAGAAAAAGTATACAGTTTGAACACAAACCAAATGTGAATGTCGACTGGACTGGTGGGAGTATCTGGCCCTCTCTGCATCTTCCTGAGAAAGAAGAAATGCAGAGTTATTTCATAAGGAAGGGAAAAAAACCTGACATAATATGGGGAAGGCAAAGTGAGCAACATGCTGTTAGCACTTTTAATGCTATGTGTCATTTTGAATAATCCATGCTGTCAAGCAAACTCATTCAAGTCAGAAGAGCTCATTCCAGCTGATTTGGGTGACTGAGGCAAGATATTACACCAGGGGATGCAAATAAGGCAGGTTAATATAATTACTAATCCGTGTTCAGTAGTCTTTCTTACAATTAGCATATTAATGTAGAAAAAAGCACAAAATTGTTTAAATTAAATTAAAAATAGAGAGCTTTACAAAATTACAAGTACATAAGTAAGAAATGTACCATATAATTACTACATTCAGATTTTAAGTAATTTACAAAGTTATTTTAGCCCTAATAGAAATTATTATTCTGTTTTCACATACATACTCCACATTTTCTTCTCTATTAGAGGAACAAAGCTTCTTAAGCAAATTGACCATTTTTAAGTTCTACAGCTAGTTTTAATCTACAGTGACAGTAAAAATAATAAACCCAACTTATAAAATCTGAGTGATGACAACTAGCTACGGCACCTTAATATCTTTTATTCTGTTGAAAGATGAGAGAATGTTCATTTTGGTTCACACAAAGGAATATGTGAGAAGAAGCAAGAGAAAAACCACAATTAATTTAAAATTAAAACATATTTCACATGCCATAAGCATCTCAAATGTTTACAGTATGAAAACATGTTAAGAATAACCTTAATTTTAAAACTGTCCCGTTTGGAGGCTACAACACAGTTCTAAAAGCAGGAATTCTTCCTTAACTTACTTATTTCCTACAATTTTCAATATGTTCAACTATTCTAAAGATTGTAAGCCAGTTATTTATAGAATTAAAGGCTTTGCCTCCAGATCAAAGATGGGTATCTAAAGACTAAAACTAGCTTTCATATTGCTTATGATCACATGGTTATTGTCTACATCTTCACTGGATACATTAATTTGTTTAAAACTATGTTATGACTATTCAATAGGCCTATTTAAAACTCTGCCGGACAATTTCCCGGGCGGGAGGGTAGGTTCATTTCATAACGACATTTTAGTCTTCCTCTCTATACTGTCTGTTTTGAGGTTTAAAATGAATGTTCATGCTATTTAACTTTTCAACACAATATAATTAGATCATTGCCAGTTTTAAATATTCTTTGTATCTCTGGTCTAAATGGACAAGTACCTCTTAGCAACATCTGCAGCAGGCAAGAAGAGAGTTTACTACTTATATAAGATTCCTCTTAATTGGTGGGTTAATAAGTATTTTCCTGACATTCCATCAGAAAATAGCCAGTGTTAAGTGTTCAGCATATTCAGGTCAAAGGATTAAGTACTACAGTACATACTGCAGATAGCTGCTGCTGGTATCTGTCAAGCTTGATTTCTAAAAATTCAAGTTTGAATTATGCATGTTATCCAATACAGAGGTTATGCCTCCCAGTCCAGGAAAGAAGTGCACATCTGTTCAGAAATCTCCTGCAGCAGATGTGCCTCTTAGGACTGCAAAAGGAAGGTGGCATTCAGTTGAGTGGCATTAATTTTGAGTGAGATTCCTCAGAAATACAATCTATGTTCCATGTTTTGGAAACCCTTGATACCAAGCAAAAGAACTTTCAAAGGTACATTCCACCAAGAAATACAGAAACCTATGTTGATCTTGAGAACATGAGAACTAATGTATACACAAATATCAGCTAGCCAAAGAGACAATAAAGAGTCAATACAACTTTGCAAATAAAATTCTAATGACATTCCTAGGATTTTTCAACAGAGATTAACTGTTAGTCATTGTAGTTTTAACTATTTCAAATGATGGCTAGTCTCAGCATGTATTACTTAAATCTTAATGATTCAAAACATTTCCACAGTGAATAGTTTTCTAAAAGCTAGAAAAACCCCTCACATCTCCCATATACCCTTTTAAGAGGCACACGAAATTTGTGAAATGAATCCTCCAAAGAAACATTGCAATCAACTCAGTCTTACTCCAGTGTCTGGTAGAATCACGGAAAATCCTATTCTGGGAGATATTGAAAAATACCTGGGGAACAACTCAGTCATTGGTATGGCTTCATGAGGGGAAACTCCTGCTTGTCGAACCTGATTTTTTTATACAACAGGGTAATCTACCTAGGTGACCTAGGAAAGTCAGTAGATTGTATCCTTTTTGACTTCAGCAAAGCTTTCAATACTGTCTCTCACAGGATCCTTCTGGACAAAGTGGCTTGCACACAGCTGGATAACCGTGTTATATGATTAATGAGCAACTGGCTCACAGGTCAGGCACAAAGGGTTGTAGTGAACGGGATGACATCGGACCAGCATCAGGTCACTGGTGGGGTTCCACAGGCTCATCTTAGGCCCAGGTCTCTTCATAAATTACTTGGACGCAGAACTCTAAGCAATAGTAAGTTTGCCGATGACACCAAAGCGGAGGAGCTTGAGGGCAGGGAGGCCCCACAGCGAGACCTTGGCAAATCAGAGAGATGGGCAAGCACCAACCATATTGTCTTGGTTTGAAAGACAGGTGTCTGCCAAGGAAGGCAGGAACTTCCCTTAGAATGGAAAATATGACCTCCTTCTCTCCAAATTATTGTAACTTTGAAATTACGGGGCTTTCAGGCAAAGATATGGGAAAAGGAGTAACTGTCCTTTACTAGTCTGTATATATGTATAACAAGGCAAACAAACAACAACTATGGCAGCAACAACGAACGAAACCAGAAACCCAGTCCCAGCCTTCTCTCGGCTGTCAGGCCCTTTCCCCTTTGCTGCAGTCACGGCCACAGCCGGCAGGGGCGCTGGTGGCTCCCGGCCGGGCAGGGCAGGTGCGGTGATTCCCCCGCGGCTGCAGGGGGCGCTGTGGCGCGAGCTCAGCCACCTCTCCACACGGGTAATGGCGGCGCAGCCGGCGCCAGAGATTGAAAAGGGGCTTCTTCCTTTGCAAACTCACGGGGGGCAGCCGGTCCAGTGCCCCTCCGGACAGTGAAATGGGCTGTAGCAGGAACCTTGGAGCAGCAAGCTGGAATGGCAGAGGTGAGCACACCCCCCAGGGTGGCAAACAAAATGTAGCAGAAACTCCACAGCCCTAGCAGCAGCCGCGGGGGGTTGGGCAGGCACAGGGTGTCAAGTTAAAAGTCTACCGAAAACCCTGAAGCAGCGGCAGAAAACAGCGGGGCTGGACAGCAGCAGCCAGGCTGCTGCAAGCACGCAGGAGATGCTCCCTCCAGAGGGGGTCAGGGTCCTGGGTTTTCCCCTGTAGCACCCAAGTAGATGGTGTAAGAGACGGTCCGAAAATCCCTCATCTGCCTCATGATCATTGCCGAAGACAGAGACTGAACACAGCAGTCCTGGCCTGGCTGAGGTGGGATTGTCTGCCAAGTGTTGCCTACAGGTGTGCCCACTGGGAACTGGTATGCATTCCTGAGGAAAATTAGTGCAGGTCACAATGGACTGCGCCGTTCTTGCTGCCCAGGCGGGAAGGACTGCGCCGAAGCAGAAAGGAATGACCTGTCCTGTATACCTCTCCGGTACACCTGTCTTGTACGTTTGTCCTGTACCTGCTTCCCAAAGCAACGGACCCCATAACAATGGCTGTACATTTCCCAACCTCTTGGCCAGTTGCCCCTCGCTTCTGAAAAGGACTATAAAGGGACCTTCTAAAATAACCAAGTAGGAGATCTCCCCACGGAAAGAAGACGAATCTATTGGCGGAAGACCACGTGGACTTCGTCTCATCCGTTGGTAGCTATTGCCCCTCTTTTTCCCCCTCTCTACTTTGTTTTTCTCTCTCTCTCTCTCTCTCTTACTCTCTTCTATTGCATTACTGTGTTGTGGGCACTTAATAAAGGTGCACTGTTTTGATTAAAACTGAAATCTCTTGTGTCCTTTTACACTCTGAGATCGATAAACGAACCATCACGACCCCCGCTTGCATTAGCGGATCGTGACAGATGGTGAAGGTCCTTTCCAGTGAGATCAGGTGTTGAAAGGGTCCCAGTTCAATAGCCGCTCTTACAAGCAAAGGCTTACCCATGGTAAAGAGAAGCAGTGCACTATACAACTCCACAGTGGCAGAAAATTCTCCCTGCAGAAGCACCCTGACTGTCTCCTCTCCAATCCTGAGATCGAAGGACAAGCCCAGCCCCTCACCCCCAGGCAAAATTTCACAGTATCTCTGCACTTCCAAAGAGAAAGTCCCCCAGCTAAGAGACTGCAGCCAGCTGCACCCCTTCCCCCCACCTTGGCCACATCCTTTGTCTCTCTCAAGTATCCATGTACCGGTCTCTTAGGCAACAAATGGGAGAAAAATTCCCTAAGAGAAAGAAAAAATCTGAACAAATCCTAACCTCCAACACATATGAAGTTTAACAAAGACAAGTGCTGGATTCTGCACTTGGGATGGGACAACCCTGGATGTACAGACAGACTGGGGAACAAGATGCTGGAGAGCAGCACCACAGAAAGGCACCTGGGGGGTCCTGGTTGACAAAAAGTTGAATGTGAGTCAGCAGTGCCTGCACAGCCAGGAGGGCCAACCATGTCCTGGGTGCATCAGGCACAGCATCAGCAGCCAGGCAAGGGAGGGGCTTGTCCCGCTCTGCTCTGCACTGGTGCAGCCTTATCTCGAGTGCTGTGTGCAGTTTGGGTACCACAATATAAGAAAGATACAGAGCTGTTAGATAACGTCCAAAGAAGGGCAACCAAAATGGTGAAGGGGCTGGAGAGGAAGCTGAACAAGGAGTGGCTGAGGTCACCCTGTCTGTTCAGCCTGGAGGAGACTGAGGGGAGTCCTCACTGTGGTACTGAACATCCTTATAAAGGGAAGTGGCGAGGCAGGGATTATCTCTTCTGTGGTAACCACTGAGAGGACCCAAGGGAACAGTGAGTCAGGGGAGGGTTAGACTATATATAGTTGAACTATATATAGTTGAACCACATACATATATCGTTTATGTCTGTGTGTGTATATATATATATGGTTATGCATAGTTATACATAATTAGACACTTTGAAATGACACACAGCAAATCATTAGTAAATTAACTTCCTCCAAAATCCTATATTAGTTCTCTGAGTGGCAAAAACATGCACAACACGTGATTTTAGCCTACCATCCATTTCTGGACATGAGCCCATTTTCTATCATATGAATGCTGAGAAAACTACAGAACGTAAAAAGAAAACCAAACAAACCATTTACCATTTAAATTATAGTCACCACACAAGACTGGATTTCTAAATTGAAAACTCAGAAAAATCTACATTAATTGCCATGTAATCTTCAGAATAATAGCAATTTTGAACTCCAGCAGTTCAAAAACTGAAACTGCAGCACAATGAGAACCATATAAAATTGGGGCAAAGAATGTTTTGCATATTTCACTTACTACCACAGAAGAAAACCCCACCACAACCAAGTATCAACATTACATGCATTTGAGTGTAATCATGATAAATAGTAAATTCTCAATGTTTTACATGCAATGTCAAAACCTGAATTAAATGCAACAACCAAGCAATAACCATACTGCTGAAAACCTAGTTTCTAGGATTTTTTTTTCTCAAGAAATGCAAACTTTTTTTAGGAGAAACGTGTGGAGCAAAACGCAACTGTAAGTGTAAATATTACCCCATTTTAATCATTTTTTTAAAATAAAGATCTTGACAATAGGTATTTACTGTGAATACTTTCAGTATAATCCAATCCTAATGCTGAAAATACTCACACAAAACTGAATTACACTGAAAGGCAAAATCTTAAGCAAATGCAGATATAAAATACATTATGAATTTTTGTAAAGGTTTGCAATAATTCCTGATGAGTTACACTACCTCTTTTTGCTGTCGCTCCAGCTCTCTCATACGTATATCTCTTGCTTCTGCTCGAGCTGCCCGTTTTGCTGCAAGTCTGGCTTCTGCCTACAAGCAGATGGAAAATAATTAAAGTTAAAGAAAAGTTTTTTGAATAATGGTTTGAGTACTCAGTTTCTTCACAAGTATACATTAAGATTCTAACATCATAATACAGAATAAAGAAATCAGAGTTCTCACAAAAAAATTTCAAAAAGAATATGTACCTAACTCTTTAAAGACAGCATTGCTAGTCAAAAGAATTATATGTTCATTTTAAAAGTCATAGAATGGCTTGGGTATGAAGGGACCTTAAATATCATCTAGTTCCAATGCCCAGATCAGGTGCCATCAACTAAACCAGGTCACTTAGCGCCCCATCCAACCTGGTATTGAACAATTCCAGGGATGGGACATCCACAACTTCTCCGGCCAACCTGTTCCCGTGCCTCATCACTCCCCTAGTAAGCATTTCCTCATAACATCTAATCTAAACCTACTCTCTTTTAGTTTAAAACCATATATTCCCTGATGTCCTAATGCTATCTGCCTGTGTAAAAAAAGTCACTCTTTTTATAAGTCCCCTTCAGGTACTGGAAGGTCACAGTGAGGTCTCCCCAAAGCCATCTCCTCTCCAGGCTGAACAACCCCAGCTCTCTCAGCCTGTCTTCCTAGGTGAGATGCTTCAGTCCTCTGAGCATCTTTGTGGCCATCACCAAGTTCTTTTTCCAGTCTGGACTCACATGTGAGATTGCCCCAACTGATGTTGTACTTTGACTTGTTGAACTTAAAGAGGTTCTCATGAGCCCAAGTTTGTCCAGGTGGCCCTGGATGGCATCCCATCCTTCTGTTGTGCCAGCTGCACCACTCAGCTTCATGGATCTGCAAACTTGTTGAGGGTGCACTCGATCCCACTGATGTGTCATTGATAAAGGTATTAAAGAGCCCTGGTACCAAGATGGACCCCTGAGGGACACAACTCATCACCAGCCTCCACCTGGACATAAGAGCATTGACCACAACTCTGGCTGCATCCATCCAGCCAATTCCTTATCCACTGAATAGTCCGTCCATCAGATCCATGTCTCTTCAATTTGGACATACGGATTCTGTGAAGGACCTTGTCAAAAGCCCTATAGAAGTTTAGGTAGATGACATCTGTTAGTCTTTCCTTGTAAACTGCTGCTGTCACTCTGTCATAGAAGGCCACTGGATTGTTATTGGTGAAGCTTTGCTGGGATGTCTCAGATCATCTTCATTGAAACAATGCCTCAACATTGTTTCTATAAGGATCTGCTCCACAGTTGTCCCAGGCAAAGAGGTGAGGCTCACCAGTCTGTAGTTCCCTGGGTCTTCTTTTCTACTGTCTTTTAAGTATAGAAGTGATGTTTCCCTTCTTCCAGTCACTGGTGACTTTGTTCAACCAACATGACTTTTGAAATAAAATGGAGAGTGGCTTGGCAAGATCAGCCACCTCCCTCAGGACCGTGGGATGCATGTCTGAACTGAGTGCAGAAATATTACTATCGCTACAACTTGAAAACTAATATCTTGTGGACTTGAAAAGGACTTTGCCTATGCATAGTATTTGAACAGACATGTACACAACTGAAGAATCTTTGGCTACAAAAAGACATTAAAACCAAAAAAAAAAAGAATCAGAGATACTGAACCACTACCGTCCATGCCATATTTAAAGTTTTGCTGCAATTTGGAATTATTTCAAAAAGCAAACATCATTCATTGAGAATACTTCAAATAGGAATCAAAATCAAATTGATTATTGAACAAAATACAACAACAAAAAAATATTATCATTTCTCAAAAACTACCTTCAACACTATCACCCCAAAGGGACTTCCCTACCTTTCCATTCAAACCCTTATACTCCCAACACCTTCTTTGGACACAGCTCCAGCACTCAGGACCTGCTGTAAGACAATTTAACTAACTACCATAGCAGAAAGTTAAGAGCAGCAAAAACCCAGTAGTTTTCTGAGTTTTCTGTGTGTTACTGAAATGAATGGGCTTGTACAAGGACCTTAACAGACCAAGCAAAAGGTATGAGCAGGACAAACAGTAGCAAGACCTTCCCCCTTTCAGTAGCAAAAAGCTTATTTCTGCACTGCTTGTGAAACCTGGTTATTGGTGGATAGAACTGAATATTCTCCACCTTCTATCCAGCCTCAACAAAAAGAGAAAGTGTCTTTCAGACTCTAAATGCTACCTCACATTTAAGCAGCTAATTACATGAAGGAATAAATTTTGCCATAAATCTCATGTTTGAGGAAAGCACAATATCAGTTGTTTCATGTTTGAATAATGAGTTGACAAAAATTCTCTCAAATTCTTTAAATATTAAACCATTGAAGACAGGTCTTCCACCAAAGATTCCAGTTGTCTACGCAATGTTAATTAAAAGCTTTTGAGAAACAGCAGTAGCCAAAAATTCAGAACTCCTAACAACCAAAACAATTATAGAAGTTCCTAAAACTCCAATGGATTTTTGCTTTTGATTAAGGATAGGGTTTTTCCTGCTTTTGCCACTGGCACAGCAAAGATTTGTGTAAAACACTGGAAGCCTATAAAACTATTTTACTGTGCTTCAGGAAAACAGAACAGGTATATAACTTGGAAGTTTAACTTCAAATTACGATTAAACTACAGACACAAAAATATCTTATCAAATAATGACAAGACAGAAGGCAGACTCACTACAGCTTTATTACTAAAAATAGTTTGTCTTAACTCCAAATGACTCATGAAGACTGTTTTTTCTGTATTTTGCATACTCAGATAAAACAATTCCAAGGCTGTGTCAACACTCCTGACTGCCATAATATAATCTATTTTCAGAGCAGCATAAAGCTACTCTTCTTCCTACCTGATGACAGCACACAAGTAAAGCAAGGAAATTGCCATGCAACAGGAAGTACTTCCATTTGTAGGCCATTATCGCTGTCGCATATAAACTGTAACATAGACAGGTATGCAGCACAGAAAGAAAAAGGACTCGAAGAGCTGAAATGTTTGGGTTTAGTTTTGTCTATAAAACAGCAGATATATGCATTTGGCCTTCAGGTTCTGGCAAGGCTTTACTGTTAAAGATAGAAAGTTAATTGGTTTACTGATTCATGCTAAAAATCAATTCATATTTCACCACTCTCTCCTAGTCCTACAGCCAGAGATCTAACTTTAAATTCCTACAGTACAAGGGAAGCTCCATGTCTTCTAATTTACTATACCCTTGATAAAACACAAGTGACTTTTACAAACGTTTGTCATAAAATGGGTGCCTGAAATTGAAGAAAAAGAAAATCTTTTTACAGAATTTTTTGGGAAGAAATGGTTTCATATTACATTGATTTTTAACCTGAGCAACTGGATTCCTTTAAAAAGCACACAATCTCAAAAAACACAAAAAACTTGGCAAGTTAACTAAAAGGGCAGTTCTCAGGCTTCCTTCACCATACTTTAGAGCAAGAAACAAATCACAGTACCACTTGAAAGGCCATCATACCCAGTAATTCTTTATTCTCAGCAGATCTGTTAGAGCACAGGCTTTATGCTATTGATACAGCACTAACATAAGTCTTCTTAGCTATGTCATTGAAATTCAAAATTAACAATAATAGAAAAACAACCATAATTCAAAAGGACATAGTTTTCTTCCTGGGTGTTGCTATTCACTCTGTCGTCTTACTGAAAAAAGCCCATAGAAGTTGTGAAACAAATAATCACCAACAAATCCTTCACAAATAAATTTCATCAGCTACATTGAAATAAAGTCTTTAAATATCTACTAAGGAAAATGTAGAGCCACAATAGCTTTGGATAAAGAACTGTTTGGACTATAGAAGCAGCACAGAAACACTAGACTACTAGTTTTTATTTTTTTGAATAAACCAGCAAAAGTACAGGTAGTCATGTTACCACGCTTTTCAATTCAACTAGTATTTGACTCAAGAGGGCATACCAAATACAGCACTTCTGTGCTCATAGTAGCTTGGGAGTCAATACAGATTGCTTTCTACAGCCTGCATTAAACGAAGTCCAGTCTTAGAAGAGTAAAGACTGGCCACTACCGCCCTGATTTCAGTTTCACTCGCGTGCTGGTTTAACAAAACTTGGTTTGTGGGGGCAGGAGAACTCAAAACTTCTGTGTCCGGCGCAGAGCCAATTGCTGAAAGCTCTGACAATGGGCAGGTTACTAGACCAATTAGACAAACTGGTAACGCCTCTGTGATGACATATTTAAGAAAGAAGAAACTGGGAAAAGTTCTTTTTCTTGCTTCCCTGCAAGGGGTGGCGGGAGGCAGGCCCCTTCCTGGAAAAGGGCTGCTGGGACCTCCCAGCGCAGCGGCCGGGACCATGCCACTGGGAGGGACCATCCCAGCGCCCCCTCCTGAGGCCGGCGCGGCCCGTGTGGAACCAGGCAGAAACACCACGCAGCCGGCAGCGAGAGACATGGCGAGTATTTCCCCAATGCAGAGCCCGGACAAGATCCGCTTCTCAACTGCAACTTACAGACACCAATTTTCTTCCAAGTCAGAGAAAAAGGGAAAGTGAGGTCACGTGAGGAAGGCCAACATGGCAACACTGAAGTCGGTGGGGAAGGGAGAGAGAGGAGGCGCTTCAGGCACCGGAGCTGAGATTCTCCTGCAAGCGCTGGTGAGGACTGTAATACAGCAGCTTCCCTATAATTCATGAAGTGCACGGGAAGGGGTGTAGAGATCCACGCGCAGCCCATGAGGAGTGCTCATGCTGGAGTGCGTAGATGCTGAGAGACTGTGATCTAATAAAGAACTTGAACAGAGAGAGATGATCCTTACTTTTAGAGACAGAAGAAGAGAGCCTTTGCTTCCAAACTGGAACAGCTTATCCTTAAAAGACTAAACCCCATGAACTACTATGACCCACGCTAGGCAGTTGTCAGAAGACTGCATGACCCATGAGAGGGATTTTCACATTGCAGCAGGTTCAGGGAGGCTGTTGCTTGTGAAGGTTGAAACCACACTAGAAAAGTTCACTGAGAACTAGCTCCTGTGGGAAGGATCCTACAGCACAGCAGAGGAAACTTTTCCTTAAACATAAAAAAAGACTCTTAAGAAATGAAATACTGATCAAAACCCCATGTTTGTTTTCCTTATGCAGGTGGTGGAAAGAGGAAGGGACTGGGGAAGAAAGGTGTTCTGAAAGTTTGCTTTAGTTCTTATTATCCTTTTAATTCTGTCAATTATAAATCTTCTTTATACTGTTTTAAGTTTGGAACCTGTTTTGCCTTAAAGTGTTTCTCCCCTAATCCTTAACTCACGAAAATTTCCCCCTCCTCTGCTCAGCTATAACAGAGGAAAATAAGTGAATAGTTTTTTCATGGGTGCCTGGCATAGCCAGTGTCAAACCCTGACAACTGGTCATTATTCTCTACATAGCCTTTAGACCAGACACGTTAATAAAATGTATTATGATAAAGATCCATTGTAATATTATTTAATTGAAGTACAGTTTATTAAAAAGTGATATAACATACTGAGTTTCTGTTTTTCTGAAATAAAAATTCAACTGTGTATTGTCCAAGGTCTAGCAACTCTCACACTATTTCAGAAGCTTCCTAATGGAACTTCTGACTGATAAAAAGAAATGGGATAGCTGAATTTTCTTGAAGACTAACTGCAAATAAGATGAGGTATTTAAACCTGGTACACTTACACTGGTGGCTTAAATAATTCAGCATGGAATTTTTTCAGAGAATTTATCAAAAAGGACATAGAAGACTACAGAGGAAATCTTTGTAACAGAAGAAATTGCATAGAAAAAACAAGGAAGAGGCCCTCAAGACTTTGCTTGGGCATGAATAAAGGACTAGTTAATAAATGATTAATTTATAACTAAATCTGCAAATTCTCTTTTGTATATGAACACACTCATACTACTCATATTTACGTTCTACTGTAATGACAAATATGTGTTTTTAAACCAATACTGTACTTCTTTGGGTATTAGCTCTCGTCTAGGTAACAAAACAAAGCAATCTGTTCACCACTGAGTTCTGGAATTCCTCATTTCAAAATAGGGACCGAAATTTTTTTTTTTTGTTCATGTAATGGAAGTGTTTCCTTGTACCTGCGTAACAAGCATTTCATTCTAGAAGATGGTTATCCTGGCTGTTTTCAAGCAGTTAAGCAGTACCTTACTGCAGTATTCACTTCGGTTTATTTTATTGCATATGTGTAAATATAGAGGTAGCAAGACAATGTTCTCCTTCCAGGAGGTGACGCAGTCAGTTTTCTGATTCTCACCTAAAAACCAATTGTTATAAGCTGTTTACAGTCATTTAGAAAGCCATCTCTGCTTCTTCAATTTTTTCACCTTTGTTTTTAAACATATTCTACCACAATCTTTTGAATTATCTCAACTTTCAAGGATAACATGTAGTTCTTCAGATAAAGGCATTTTTGGCAAGAATGAAAGAAGAAAAGAAAGAAGATGAGACTTTAATGTGAATGCCTTTGTAAAGATTCAGTCTGGAGTCTCTCCTTTCTGATGAATTTTTCTTAGTCTCTCCATAGCAATGACCATGTTTTTTCCTAGGTAAGCAGCATGATATTAACACAGAATTGATATGGTAGAAGCTTCCCTTCATGTTGATCAAGGAGAAGCATAACTTCTATCTCCATAGTGTAGGTAGGCATCTTTTTCTTTCCCTTGCCTGCAAGAAGGAACTCACTAGAAAGCAACAGTATTTCATTTCTAATTTTTATACTCTGGAGAAGGTGATTCATTAATTGGCTCACATTCAGCATAAAAGCTTCATAAGATTAAAATATAGGCTATTCTAAAATGTTATTCACCTCTGAAAAAATGAGAATTATTTTGTCATCATGGGCTGATGTATACCTGTAACATATAACTCGCTTCTCTCTCTGCCAAGGGATATGCAGTCCTGCAATTTCCAACACAGGAGGCCCGGTTAAGGAGCATTTTACTTCTTCTACCAGACGGCAGTGGTGAGGGCACCGACTGTCCCTGCTGCAGTACCCGCTGCTCCCTGTCTGCCATGGGTGCGAGGCATGGCACTAGGACACCCTGCCAGCTCTGGCTAAGCATCAGGGTGAGCATTTTAAAAATGTTCACCGTAATTCTTAATAGATAACGACATATAGCAACTTAAACTTTATTTCATCTTCTCATTAAGCAAACAAAGGATTCTGTACCCATGGCAGGGGGGTGGGAACTAGATGATCTGTAAGGTCCCTTCCAATCCAAACCATTCTATGATTCCTTCTGCAGCTCATTTCTTCTGTATTCTCATTTCCATGCTTTTTGCCCTTATCTCCATACTGTCTCATGAAATCAAGGCAACATCATTTACATGCCAAAAGTATTTCTTATGGCTCCTCAGAAATATCTTTTCTGCTTACTTCTGAAGTCTCTGCCCCAGTTGCCTACAAAGCAAAGACTATGAACAACAAAACCTTTAGTTTTAACATGACTTAAAGGTTTAAGAGTCTCTATTTCTGGTATCTCATTCTTTTTCTATTTATTGTACAGATTCATATATATTATAAAATCTCTAGAATATTTTACATTGTATAAAATATCTTTAACCACTATTAAAAACAAAACCAAACAAGACTTTGAATTAATAATAAAGTAGAAATAGCCAATTGAAAAATATTTAGTGATCTCTTACTAAAACAAATTAAAAAATCACCTAGCACCTACAAAGACAATATCCATGAAGATGGAATTCTTTGGGGCTTTGCTTGTTTCTTAACAGAAGCTGAACCTACATGAAGAGAAAAAAACATGTACTAAACTTTAAATAGATTCATATGACAAAAACTATGTTGTTAACTGTTTCTAAATTCATGATAGAGCCCTCAAACATTTAAAAATACTCAACTCTTAGCTTTTTCTACCATGGTAATTCAGTAACATTACATCTTTACCAAAGTAAGAACAGTTGCACTCTATTCAAGGTTGAGCAACTACAGAGTGAATTTTAAATCAAAATGAATCTTTATTCTCTCCCATAAGAAAACACCTTACGAGTTTTCCATGCTCTTGCTATACAGTGAAAATAGTAGTGAGAACAGTTCCTGAAAAAAAACCAAACACCGAACCAAAACACAGAGATAAGATTCTACAAGGCAGAAATCCAGTGCAATCTGTTGCAATAATTGTCCACAAGCTCTAGTTCTGTGTCATCTAGTAACACAGCCCTGAAGAATGGAAGAGTTGCTGATGGAAACATCCAAAAAAAGGCTATAGGTAAATCCTGATTGTGCCTTCAAACTGCTGTTTAGCAGGTTGAAGATGGTAAGATGACACATCAGACACTTCTCATTCTCTGCCATGATATTGTATCTGAGCATGAACCACAGGCAATGCAAGAACACAGAAGTGACTAAAACCTCTGTTCTTGCATAATCAGACTGGTTTTGGAAAAAGAGGTCTCACATAATCGTAAGAAATGCCTGGTGATGACAGGTTACTGCTAAATATTTTAAATGAGCACAATTTGTCTGCAAACTACAAAGACAAGTGAAGCAGTGATGCACAACTCAGCCGAAGATATTCCATCCACAAAAGAATTTAATAAGCAGAGAATCCCCACAAAAAACCCATATGGAAAACATCTTGAGATTGTATCAGCTGCATTCCATGTAGACTCTGAACACAACCTTGAGAATATAAACCTTAATTTTCTTTTATCTAGTTATGTGGGAATCCTTTTTGCTTAACAAATGAGAATATAATGTCGTCAGGAACCTGAAGTTACACGAGACAATCATCACCTGTACTTCGGGAAGCTCGAACTTCACACAAGACATATGAAACTGTCTTCTACACCAGATGACTTAGTCTTTGTCAATATGAGAAAGCTAACAGTAACCAAAAGGTCACACAAAGGAACTCTCTCTGTTTTCAGGAGATAGGCTTTTTTTTTTTTCTTTTAAGAGATAAGCTGACTTCAAATTAACCTTGCTATAATTAGAATACACTCACCACTACTCCATTTTAATGTAGTTGGGTGCTTTTACACCCAGAGTTTCTTTATTTCCTTGCAGGGAACACTGGGACAATATATTCTACACCTGCTCCTGCAGCTTTTGAAAAAAGCATGATTAACTGTTGTACCAAGACAAGACTGCCAAACTGATCAACTTTGAGTAATCTCACTTCAGACATTGTGTAATAGGGAGAGTGCATTGCTTCCAGGAAAGGATGCACAGATAGGTCCCTGTCCCTGGATGTGTACATCACGTTTATTCTTCCTCAGTTCCAGTGAGCAAGGAAATTCAATGCCAGGAAAAATAATACACCATAGTATAAAAAGTAGATCCCAAAGAAAGAGGTTTAATAACTCAAAAGTTCTTGGAGTAAGGCAGAAATTCATTCCAGTGTTGATGTTTTAACATATTTGTGTGTAACAGAGATGTTGTAAAAATGCTTGTCTCAATGCATAGCCCCACACCAACGAAAAGATGTGAAAGAGCTCTCTACTTAACAAAAGTACAAAAAATAAAGGGGAGGGGACAGCCAACAGAAGAAGGTTTTCTGATGCAGAGGAAAGATGGAAAAAAATGAAAGAAATGTCGAAGAGGAAGCAGTATGACCAAACACCTCAGATCCTACAACAGTGTCCTTGTCTTCCATTAAATATTTTCATATAAAATGACATCAGATTCAACCAGTGCAGAAAAATGACTATATGGAAATGAACTCAGTGGATCAGTGCCAAAGAACTCTTTAAACCAATTTCCTAGAAAGCAATGTTTACTGGTACTAAAAGGAATATACCTTTTTTTTTTTTTTATGCATGCCACAGAACAAGGAAATCGCAATTTTGTCAAACTTAAAAGTGGTAGAAAGGAATAAGAATAGCAGTTTCTGAAATCTGAACTTTTAGAGAAAAACCATCCTGAAATGTCATACACTACATTAGAGTCACTTTACTGGAGTTCTTTGTATTACAAATTCTGATACTTCCTAGTGCAATTTTGTGACTGCTCTGAATCCCAGAGCACTTTTATGCAGTTTCACCATGCAGATCATCCTGAATACAGCCTTTTGTTTCCACATATTCTGTTTACCATCTCTTAATACCTAGAACACCTTTAGGAAGATTTTCCACAGAAGACATGCGGATTACAGGACTCCATTTAATTCTAGTAAGTAATGTCTTCTAAAAAGATGTGATGTAAGAGAACAAAGCCCAACAGTAAATTTAAGTAAGATAATATGTATTACATCTTGCTATTGAGATCCTTTTCTAGGTTAAACAACAAGTTGATGTTATGTACTGGAAGCATGCAAATACTCAAAGAAATTTAAGGCCATATTCTTTCTTTTTCATTCACTGTTTTCCCCAAAAAATGAGAGATGGAACTTGATGAGTGAGATCATACATGATCCAGAGTGCCACACAGAACTTGGCTGATAGGGTGAGACCTTCCATTAGAACTAGAACATGACTGTGAACATGACTTTCTGAAAAGATACCAACTAAACTTTTTTTTTAACTGACAAAGCGTATCTTTTACCTACAGTCTATGATAGATACATTTGAAAATGCCTAAGGAAACTTTCTCTTCAGAGACCTATCACCTACCTATTTTGTCTTACGTACACACATATAGACAACTATTTACATTACAAAGCCAGTTAGAATCTGCATTTTGCACTCATTTATGTCAACTAGGGAGAGCAGCTTTGTAGATAATATAGCCCCAAAGGACCTAGATCCATTTGTATACAAACAGTATTGAGGCTTTTGCTCCCTAGTCACAGCATTTCCACCTAGAAAAACTCTGGTCCAAACAGACATCTCTAAGACTTTAAATTCCAACTGCCTTTTTCCTATATCCAGTGGAACGAAATTCCCCTTCGTATCAACTTCTTGTGAATTGCACTTTTTGCTGGTTATCTCCAGCCCTGGTTTTTTCAGGTGGTGAAATTCCTGGAATAGTGTACATATTAGGCTTAGTTGGAAAGAAATGTGACTTCTCACATTTGAAATAGAATCTACTACAAATATATTTTAATAACAACTACTACACATTCAACACTAAGACACTATACTTATCATCTTATGAATACCACACACTGTAATAGGGTAAATGTGTATAATTTTTAGTTTTACACTTGAGATAGCATCTGGATTTTTCATTTATCTTTAAGCATGTAAGTATCTGTAGAAATAGCTGCTACACTTAAAGTGTGATTCTGTGAAGTTATACTAGTCATACAATTAATATCTCACTATGTCAACATTTCAGTAAATGTAATTTTTTGATCAATAACTCTCTTAGCTTTTATTAATTGTCATATTTATGGCTAATTACACTTTTTTATGCACATCTTAAAAAAATTAACTCTTCCTGGATAACGAGATTGCTTTCATCCCTATTTCTGAATTTAAGACACTTTAAAATTAGCAAACCTCTCTGGCAATGTTGCTCAGAGCTTCATCTTCTGCAGAAAACCTGTCTTTCACTGGAGTTCTCTTCCGTCCTGATCCAGGAGTTCCCATTTTTATTCTCTGAATCTGTATTTGAAAACACAGACAGGAAAAAGTTCAGTTTTAAATCAGATCTGGAATTAAAAACAATCAACCAATCTACACTCCAAAATGCCCTAATTTTTCCAATCTTTAGCTACATAATATTCAAGAAACCTACACGCAATTGGCACGTAATGGTACAAAACTATCACAAAAGCTTGTGGCAGCTTTACAAAACGCCACTGCACCCTACAGAGTGCACATTTTTCTACTGAACAGAACCCATCAGTTTACTTACAGCTTCAAAGTCAGGCACAACTGTAAACTGCTCCTGGCTCAAAAAGGATACCTCTGTAGTCTGAATTTACACAATTCCTACGAAGAGATATCCTTTAAAGTTATGGATGTGAAAAAAAACCCCTATAGACAACAAAGTGTTCAAGAATTAAATTTACATGATCATTAGAGTTCTCCCCAAAACAGAAAAGACTCAGCGGACAAACTTTACTAAGCATCCAAGCAGGTAGATGTGGCTTATTTACATTTTAACGCAGCTGTTCTCATGCAGTTGCAACAACTGCTATTTTCTAAACAAGAAGGTTTATAATAGAAATAATAGACATCTATTACTATAGATGAATACTATAGTAGAAATAAAGACTATAATAGAAATACTATAATAGAAATAAAGACATCTTTATGCAAAAACCTCAGTCTTTTGCCGAACAAGATTCTCAAATTGGAAAGTGAAGAGAGAAACATACTACCATCGTATCCCCAGAATATGTAAGATACCCTCTTACTTTTCTTCCAGAAACCTCTTATGAATTGCAAGCATATAAAAATGACCAACAAAACAAAACACAACCCATATAGCCACAATCGGAAAAATGTTACACTCCCCTCCCCTGCCAAAACCCCACAACTATATTTGGTTTTTTTCAAACATCCTAAAGAAATCCTACTTCCAGATGTCCAGGTCCTCCCAAATGTCAGACTAGAATCTGGCGGTAGTCTAGCTATTTGACAAGGTAAGTATCCTACACAGGGTTTGAGAAAACACCTTAGTTAGAATAAAAATTTCTATTTGCAGGAAGAAGAGATCTAAAAGGTAACTAGTATTGGCTATCCTTCTGAAACTGAACTGGCACAAGAACTACCCCTCTTACTGGATCTAACTAGCGAAGACTCAGTAATTGATTATAGTTTAATTGGAGGGGAAGGAGGAAAAAAATCCCGAAGTGACAGGAGTATTTTTGTACAAGCAGAGCTTTTACTTTATTACTTTTATGCAGCGATCACAAAGTCAAAATATATTGGGGTATTTTCTGGCACTCAAAGACACCAAGTAGCATCACAGGACTTTTTTTTTCTCTTATATTTTAGCTTCTACACCTTTTCACCCCCCTTCCCTTAATAACTTTATACCACTAGTCCTTTCTTTTCCTTGCAAGCAAGAAGATTTTTACTGTGTTTCAAATTTTACAGGTATTCTACTATTCTTCATGTGCTCAGTATTGTCACTGCTAATCCATTTGGTAAGAGTCTGTATTTTTAGTCTTAAAAACAAGCAAGCAAACTTATATCTTGTACTCAGGCAAATTTAGATAAATATATGCAAAAACAGTTTGGAGATCTCCGTGGCGGAAGTTTAAGCTCAGAACTAGAGGTTGCCGTCCACATTCTGAATGTCTCAAAAAATCTGTACCTTTTGTCAGCAATTCTTATTGGCTGAATTCAAATATTAAAAGCAGATAGGGCCCAAACTAGAAGTTACATGAACACAAAATAATACTCCCCCTGCTACAGAAGGCTTTAACGTTATACACTAGCCACAAGAAAAATCATGAAATGTTTATTACAATAAATGGGTTCATGTAAGAACAGAAATCCAGTCTATCTACTGAAAGTCACTAGCATGAAATTATTTTAATTGGCACATTAAAGGCCATATTTCTTTAAAAAGTATTTACCACAGAAGTAAAAACTGAAGAATAACTGCACATACCATAGACTTGAACTGCAATTGTTGACATCCTTTAAACAACATACCATTTCTAATAGCCAACAAACTTTTGGTCTGTTAACTCAGTGAAATGCTCTTAGCTGGCAGACTGATTTGCAGAATGTAATGGGTTATATAGCTAATTTTAGTATAGCTATGTTCAGTTTAACAGGAAGTACTAATTTACAGAGTATAATTTCATAAAAATTAGGTGTTGATGCTTTACATGAGGAAAACACACTTCATCTCAGTCACTGTGGAGGAAGGCAAGTATGGCATCCCTGCCAGCCATCTGCCATGCTTCTCACCTAGAATGAGCACAGAACTCCTCACTGAGCCCAAACACAAGAGGGAGCAGGACAGATTACCCATAAGGTATACAGAAACGTTGCCTTTGCCTACAAGGAGGAATTAAGAAAGTCAAAGCTCAGCTGAAACTAAAACTAGCAAAGGCTGATAAAGACAAAGAGAAAGGCTACTCTAAGGACATCAGGAACACAAGAAAGACTAAGAAAACTGTAGGGCCACTGTTTAGTGACACGGGTGACAGGCAGAATAGTCTGGATAATAACAAATGTGAAGAAGGAAATCTTTATGTGTGGGAATCAAATAAGCAAAACTGTCTGACAGGATACGGGCCCCAAACTGGTCACGTTGAAGAGCAAGAGGATCACCAGCTACATTCAACAGAAACTAGGAGATTAGTCAGAAGTATTTGTTTGAAGTAAAGGAGTCCTCTTGAAAATAAAACCAAAATCAAACTGAAAGTCTATACCAGCAGCAGAGACCTTAGAGGGGTAACAGCATCAGTCAAAACCTGGTTTGGTGTGAGGAATCACCCCACTGACTGCATGGTAATATCTGTCCAGGCAAACAATACAGCATTCCTCCCAGTGGATGCAAGATGCTGCATTCCAGCTAGCAGGTGGTCAGTACAGGGAGGGTCAGTACACACCTTAAGTATGTGAATGTGAGCTTGTTGGGTATGCTCTCACTGCATTAGGGCACATGCATTAGCACATAGCACAACACACATTAGAGAACAACAGAGGTACACACAAATCTAGAGCATCCACATCTCCAGCAGAAATCATGTGCAAATAGGGGACCTTAGAGTTGAAGAACAGAACAGTTAAACACCAGCCTAGAGAGGCTGTGAAATGTCCATCCCTGAAGACGGTGAAAACTTAATTAGACAAGGCTCTGAAAAACCTCTTCTAACTGAGAATACTTTGGGCAAAGGATGACCTCCAAAGAATTCTTCCAAAAGAAAATATATGATTCTATACTTATTATTGCTCTCAACTTTGAAACTAAACCTCAATATAAGCTTTCTTTAATTAAATGTTTTAATATTTCTTCAAGGGTCTTGTCACAATTTCTTCCATTCCATTTAACTTTTAATTAGGCTGATGTATATCAGAGTATTTAATTTCTTGTTATAAAGTTCGGTACTACAGAAGCCTAGACATACTGTAATATGCTAATTAGTCTAATACTATAAATATCATTATGCCACTTCTCGGGAAAATATAAGATGCCAATACTTGACATGCATGCAGAAATACTTCTGAGATGTTTCACTTCAGTAACTTTCTGATTACACAAAAAGTTATTGTGCTGCATGGGATAAAGAATTTTGCTGCTGCATGGGATAAAGAATTTAATACACGCTGTAACATTAGACTTTTCATTAAAAATAACTAAAGAGAACACCAAAACACAACCAAAGAACAGTTTGCTATTGTCTTTTATAGTTTAGAAAGTTTAATACAAAAGGAAAGAACATTATAATATCTGCTGCATTTACAGTTCAAAATTCCTGAGTCACATCTATTACATGCCTAATTCTATAGGCATGGTTACACATTGTATTACACAACTGATGAAGCGACATCCTGTTGCATTTCATTCCAAAACACTGAAGTGTCTGAAGGCTCCAAAAAAACCCAGAAGACCTGTGACAAAATCCCTCAAATGCCTCTCATTTGTCTTCACTTCAGGCATATATACATTTTTATCTCTTCTACAAGTCTTTGCTGTCTACTCTTCCTCATACTACCTTCTGACCAAAGGTTCTCCTTATTTCTTTTTTGCTTCCTAGGAAAAAAATCTGATTTGTCTTAAGTGAAAAAAAAAATAAGCTACACTACAAGGGCCTATCACTCACCACCTTCAACAGCACCACCTGTTCTAAATGCCTGGGTGTATGCCAGCATACCTGGCATTACATAGGATCCAGATACCTTAGTGTGAACAGGCTATAAATAACAGACCAAAACTCTCCATTTCTCTTTCAATAAAGACTACAAGATAACTAAAATTCATCTGTGTAGACACCATCTATGTATAATTGATTCAACAACAGAGGGGAATGGCACTGCTCTAGAACTGAGGTCTGTTAGAATCTGAATGCAAAAGTATTAGTACTGCAATGGTTGCAACCATATTTGAGAAGGAGCATAATCATATTGGAAACCACAATCTTGTTTGCTTGATTTTCAGTGCTTTGTCCAAGCAAACTTCAAAGGAGACAAAGCAAATAGACATAGGAAAATTTAAAAATTATGCAAGACAGACACAAGAGTCTTCCTCAGAAGAAAGACCCTATACAAAGGGGGTACTCTCTTTGCAATTAATATGTTTGCTCATAGGTCCAAAACCACCCGTGCAAGAAAAAGGGCTGCATGATCACAGGGTGACCATGACCCAACAAAGGGGCATGTAGGAAGAGAGAGAAATAGATTAGGTTTTAATGCACTGAGAAAGAAATAGACTGAGTTTTAATGCAATAATTTTAAGGAGTCATTTGGAATTTTCATTCAGAATGACCTTGTTCAGAATATTAACTGAAACAAGAACTATTGCCAAAAAAGAACAGCTACTGTAAGTGAAAGAGCCGAACATTAAAGGGAAAATGCAAAGACTGATAAAAGCATATCATTACAATCTGTCAAAAGCTTACAGAGCTTAACACTGTACTGGAGGCAAAGTTATTCCACCTGATGAATTTCTGTTTTAAGGAGCTGTTTATCTCTCATCATGGCCCACTTCAAAAACTGTTAGCACAAAATTTCTGCTCTGAGTGGACAAGCTTATGTCAGCTTTTTCAGGGAAAAAAACTCAACTCTTTTGACAACTGCACAATCCATCCCCTTAATTTACATTTTACTTGCCTTTTTAAAATCTGAGAAATACAATTTCTTATGAGATCATGGTATTTAGCAATAGAATTACAATTCCTTAGAGGGAGTTGAAATCCCTCTGTTGGTGTTACGAAATTAGAGACCAACAGAAAGTCCCCAGTTAAGACAATCAAAAAGCCATTATGCAGCTTGCAAGGGTCTGCAAGTGCCTGATGAATCCATGAAGTGCAACAGTGCCTGGCTAGCACTAGCGAACGTAAAGCAGTGCAAGACAGTAAATGTACTAAGGCATCCTATAGCTCTGTAGGACTACAAGACACCTCCAGACCTACCAAGCTATCTTTGGTGACCTTCACCAGTCTTTGCAAATTACCAAAATTCCAAAATGACGTCTGAAGTGATGCAATTTCAAGTGGTGGCAACTTGTTCTCTGAAGTATGAGTTCTCTGACAGTCAGTTGTCAACAGCTGCAACTGGAGATACCATTACTGCACAAAGTACTTTACATACACAATATTATCATCAGTGACACGCAGCATCTGGAAAGCTCTTATAATGGTGACTCTCAGGGCACAATGTAAAGCATATATAGCTTCCAGAGAAGCAGCATAAAACAGATTAGCTTTTCTAGAATCAGTGCTACTATATGCCGAAGACCCAAGAATAAACTAAGAATTCAAATGGAACTTTAAAACATAAGGGAATGACAGTACTAAAATGAGCATTATAAAAAAAATTATGAAAATGCATAATAAAAAAAAAATCACAAGGATCTTCCAGAAGTTTTTATTCTAAAATGAAGCAACCATCACTTTTACACTGTCAGCTTTTTCAAAATGAGTATCCTTTCTGTCATTTTGCAAAAGAATGATTCACTGCTCATTAAAAAAACAAAACACTGCTACTATATTGAGGCTCCACTTTTTTTTAATGAAATGTAGAGCCCCATGGTAACAACCCACATTCTGTAACAAGCTGAAACTATTTAAAATGTTTTTCCCTCACCAGTTTCATACACTCCTACACTCTTTCCTACTCGTGCTACAGTTACAGTACAATGAAGAAAAGCTACAGCAGTAAGGGAAAGAAATTGTCCTGGATACCTCTTAGAAGAAAGAGCAGTTGGAGGAAACTATCAGCTGACATCATTCCTGCTGACTAGTTCTCTGCTGTGGTAGCAAACTCGGTAGGCTTAGAAACACTTATGTCCACCTGCCCTTTCTTTGGTAAATACTGCTTCACTTCTTCCCTTAAAGCAGATCTAACTCTGCTAGTTTAGCTCAAGGAAGTGTGAACTTTATCATCATCTTCACAAGCAGACAGTGTTACTTACATAAACTATTCTGAAAAGCATGTGATGCATAAACACAAACCGTCCCTTACCTACAATTACACGTTACCTAGGTTCCAGATATTAAGATAAAAAATATAGAAAAAATAGAAAGCAGTTCTAATCATTTTTTGTAATGCTACCGGACTGCACTAACTCATTACTACCACCACACATCTTCACATTAGGATCTTACAAATGACAACACAGTATCAAATCTATTACTTATTTCTAATCCTCTGCTGACATTATATACCAGAGCTATTCAATTATATATTATACCGATCTAGGTTTTTTTGTATATGCACCTGCCAACTTGTGTGCTATATGAAAGTCCAGACCTTAATAAGCACTACAGATCCCCACTACACAGTCTAAACAGCACTTTCTTTATTTTCTCATGTCTTAAAGTATTATGCCATCTTCTGAGAGAATGAGACTTTTAAAAAAAGCTCCTCTGGAGTCAATTTACAAGAAATACTGGTGTTTAGGTCAACAAGCTACACCTGACATATTTCACACAAGCATCTTCTATTCAAGTTCCCAGTTACAGCCAAGAATTCAGTTCAGGTAAGACTGACTTCACTGTAAGCTAAACACTTCCAAACCCAAATAACAGGAAAAAATACCAAAAGGATATCATGTACGTCAAACTATTTTGTACTGCTAAAGCATCTTTTATCTATTCTTACATTATCTTTATGCAATTACATTAAACAAGGAAGCAGATGCATATTAAGAAGGTAACTGTTTCTGGACCGCAGTACATTTAATTACATCACTTCACAGTCAAGACACAATGAACGTTTAAAGAGCTCAGACAAGCACACTGATGTAATATTACACTTTGTAAGAAATCTCCCGCCCGACATCTCCACAGATGTTTCACCCTAACAATGATACTTTAAAGGGAGAAAATTGATCCTAGACCTTCCTCGTTTCGAGCAAAAAATGCCTGTAAGTCTCTCTAAAATGAGAAAATCATCGACTAGACCATATAAAGTCACCACAGTACTAATTCATCTACAAAATATTTATATTATCAGTGAAATACATAACACTGCCCTTCAAAGAGTCATGCTCGGATTCAAACTAGAAATCAGCTAAAACACATGGAGCAGATCACAGTCCGGAGCTGTTTTCGGGCTCCTTTCAAACTCATGAATGTGCTCATCTCTCTTATCATCCTCAACAACCTCTTTACAATTATAGCAACAGGGTATACTAAAAATAAAACAGCGTGCTCCAAAATAAATAAAACACCCCAAACGACTAAGCATCAGCAAGCGTGACTGACTCCCAACGCGGCTCGCTGCAGAGGGGGCACGCCCTACTGCTCCGGGAACAGCGAAGCCGTGGTAACGTGCTCTGGAGAAAGTGCGAGAGAGAAAGGCACCGAAATACACGCAGGTGTGATTTCAGCACATTTTCATTTTTCCCCTCATTCCGCCGTTTCCACTCATCCCCTGAGGGGCGCACGGCAGCTTCCCGCGGGTCAGGAGGAAGGATCGCGCCCGGCGAGCGGCCCCGCCGGAAGGGCTCGGGCCAGGCCGGGCCCGGCTTCCCCTGGCCCGCCCGCACCAAGTCTGACCGTGGCCACACGGAAGGGGCCGCACACCGCCGCCCCAAGCTTCCCCTTCTGTTCGCCGACCTGACCAGGGAGTTCCGGCTGAGTCGCTCCTCCAAACCTGAAGAACCGGGTTCCCGCCCCGCTTCGTAGTCCGCGTTTTGTGTGTATGACATCCTTCCTCCTCCCGGCCCTCGCCCTTACCCTGCCTGGGCCCCAGGGAGCCTTACCTGCGGGCCAGCCTGCCGCAGCACCGGGAGGCCTCAGTGGGGACGGGGTAATTGTTTCACTCTTCCCTCCACCGCTTCCAGGGGTGTAAAGGCTCGTGGGTTCCGGAATCACTTCAGGCTCCTTCCTTCCCTCACTCCGTACGCCCAGAGATAGGGGAACAGTGGCAAAAGCCGCCCCAGGGCGACCACAGTGCCCGCCAGACACGGACCGTCCGCGGGCCGCTGCAAAGAAACTGCTGCCTCACTTAACCCTCTCCACCGTCCCCTCCCACCCCTTCCCCGTGAAGGGTTGGGGGAACCGGAGCTGTAGACAGACAAGCCGCTCCGCTCCAGGCCGCCCTCCTCTTCCCCGCCCCGCGCTCTTGCCTCCTCCCCTTCAGCGCCGGGCGCCTACAGCCACATCGAGAACTCGAGTGAGAGACTGCGGTAAATTTCAAACCGCTTGCAAGCCCCTGCGGAAGGACGAAGGGGCCGGTGCTAAGCAGAGGGAGAGAAAGCAAGCGCCCGACAGCCGAAGCGCAGGAGGCACCAGGACCCACGCTGACACCGACAGCCGGCACACTGCCCCGGCCCACGCACAGGCCAGGGGACAAAGCGCGCAGGCGCCGCGGAGGAGAGGGCGGGAGGGCAGTACGCCCGCGTGTGCAGAGCGGGCGCGGCTGCGGGGACCGCGCTGAGCGGTGGTGGGCGGTGCCGGACCCCGCCTCGCCCGGCTCCGCTGTGCTCCGCTCCGCTCTGCTCTGCTTCCCTGCCAGAGTCCCGGCGGGCTACCCGGCCGGTGACGGGTTGCTGGAGCTCTAGGCCGGGGTGGGTGACTGCGCCTGGTGGCGGCCTTTCAGCTCAGGGAAGGCGAGAAGGCGGTCCGAAGGAGCAGCACCCTCCTTTCGCTCCGCTTCTCCTTTCCTCAGCAGGCAGCGAAGGGAGGGGGGTCGTTCTCTATAGTGTGTCGTACTGCAGTGCACGCTCTCCGCCTCGCCCCCCCTTATCATCGGGCAGGCCGGCTGACCCAGTGCTGTGGTGGGGAGAGGTAGGTCTGACACCGTTTGCTTTGTGCTTCGTTCCCGGTTTTAGCTAGGGCTTGTTTTTATTGAGCGGCCTTCCCCAGGGAACGGCCTTGCGAGAGCTCCGGTAGGCCGCGGCCGACGCTGAAGAACAGCAGCACGACTCGCCTGCATCAGCTCCGGCCGGGCCCGTGGGAGCCGCCGTGCGCATTTGTGTGCCCTGCTCCCACCGCTTCCACATGCCACAAGAGCGTTTCGGAAGATTTACATGGATGGGTGCCAGACAGGGTTTATGGGTAAAAATCGTTTGCAGACATTTGCACCTTAGCTTACACTGTCCTAAACACGACCAGACTTCTGTAATATCCAAATTTAAATACAAGCAGCTATCATAATCCCTAAGGATAAAATACAGGGAAAAAATAAATTACTATACTATTACATATATTGCAGTTTATACACACACAGTCATGAAACTTGATGACATTCTGCTGTGAGATAGACTTGGATCAGACCGGTAGTAATTTGCTTTCCAACACCTCTGTCATTAAGTGCTGGGTGCCTCTAAAAGAGTGTAGAGATAATTAGAGGAGATGGCATTTTGTATGTTGGAAATCACATGGAAATGAAAACGCACTGTTAAAATGACAAGCATAGTGGTAAGACGCAAAAACATGCACCAGAGTCCTAGACAGAGTTCAAACGTGTTACTAAAATAAGCTCAAGTGGATGTGCATAAAGTAAAGAAAAAGGGATATGCAAGTGGTTTAAATCTGTTAAAGTAGATGTATAACATTTCTTGTATTTCATTAGTGTTTTATAATTTTCTATGTGAGAAACCCTACACTCTCACAGTCTCTTTCCTCAGCTGATCATACAGTATAACCTCACCATGCTTATTTTCAACATCACATTAATTTCTGTAGTAATAGAGGATGACCTCACTGAAGGGAGGCAAAGTAGAAAGTTTCTCATGGACCATCTGTAGAAAAGACCAAAAAAAGTACTGGCTTGCTGATTTTCAGGGCTTTGTGGAGAATCATAATTAAAAACATCTTGGGTTGTTTTGGTTTGCCCTAGCTGGTGGGAGGAGTCTTTTATTCATTCTTGAGTAGAGGGTTTGTGTAGCGTTTTCTGAAATGTGGCATGTCCTAGGTCTGTATCGGATGATTCTCTATTAATGTATCGCTGTTAAAGAGGATTTATTTTTCATCATTTGTACATTTTTCTACAATGAAGTGTTGATATTTTCATACTGCTAGTCTTTTGATATCATAGACTGCACACTTTTCTGTAATGATGCAGTAAAATGCATGTCTCCTTGAGAGGAGGCATGCATTTTTGTCACTTGAAAGAGGAATTGTTTACTTGACTGAAAAGCAGTGTACAGTGCAGTTAAAACAGGCAGTGGTACAGGATGGCACAGTAGCAGTTCTGAGTTCAGCATTGTTAATGAACAGCTAAACAGTCAGGTTATATACAGTTTCATTATAAACCTTCAGTTAGAAGCCAGAAAATGAAAGTTATGTTTGAACTTTTGTTATGAAATGACTGTGGTTACAAAACGAACAATTATTTATGAATATGCCTTGATTAAATTATTACTGAAGCTAGTATAAAGCTTGCTCTATTCATGATGAGTTTCTGCTAAAAATAAGTAAATTAATGAATGAAGTATCACTGGATCTGCCTTTGAATATTTTTCTCTTCACTGTGGTCTTTTTATGCAGTAGGTTAGTATAGGTCCCTTATCATATGTAATTGAACTTGCTGATTTACTCTCTCCCTTTTCTCTGGAAATCTCTGTCTAAAACTGTTTTGCTCAAATAAGGCATTCTGTGGGTGGACTCTTAGGTCTTTTCTGAGTGATTGTCACCTAAGAAATTATTTCTAGGATGAATCTGTAAATCAGTTAAATGGAATACTTTGAACAATGTCAACTTCCTACAATAATATGTGTATAGTTTTAAAGAGATTTGGTCACTGTAACAAATTCTATGAGAGAAAAAATATGTTTACTTCTGCAATGTTTTCTGTCTGTGCAGTTCTGAATATCTGGTTTTTTTGTCCCCCACTTTAGCATTTCTAATCTTCCCATGAATCTTTTGTTTCATGATTATTGAACTTTCTGGTTAAGAATGTAGTAGTGATGGCACACATGTAGAATTATAGTGTAACTTAATTCCTGATGTCATTCCTCTGTTTTCCCTTCTGTGTCCTCCCTATTCTTCTTTCTCTTTCCCTCTCATCCCTGCCACCTTCACTTTGTGGAAATAATAACTTACAGGTATTAGTTTAACTGTTAAATTGGTTTACTGATGAAGACTCATTGGTTTAAGAGCATTTTAAGAAGTTCTGACAACCTCATGAAATTTTTTCTGTCGTTTCCATTTTGTGTCCTTCCTTTCCAGTAGTTTCCATCTCCTCAGTTCAGATACCATCACTCAGCAATTCATTTGACACAACTGAATATACTGTCCCCGCCCCCCCCCCAGCTGTAGTAGATCCTCTTCTTTTGGAGATTCCCAGTATTGTTAGTAATTGTTTGCTCCCCACTTCCCCAGAAAAAGGGTGTTATAATACTCCCTTGTGACACGTGGAAAATCAACATTTTGTGTCTACACTGCAAGATAAGTGTAAACCGCTTTTGTAATGTAGGGAGTAAGTCTTGCTTTTTTATTTGTTTTGCTTTTCAAAACAGTTATTGGATGTGCATACAGGAGCTTCTGCCAGGCCTTTTCAGTCTTGTCCTTCCCCTTTTGTTAAGAGTTTAATTTCTACTAAAGATACATTTCCATCATCAGATACAGACACAAATACATATTAAGTAAATGTTTTCAATCTCAGCATTTATATGGTTTTTAAAATTTCAAGAGGAAAAGAAGCAAAAAAGATGGGGTTTTTTGAATGACCTTTTGTATGTGATCTTCTGTCCACCAATTTTTTAATTCAGAAATTATTAGAATATATCTACAAAATCTTTTAAATCTTTCACAGAATTCATCGGACTACTGAGGGATTACTATCAGACTTTCCTTGTAAGGTTTTTGCATACGTATAATGTTCACCAAGTAGTGGAAAAAAACCAAGCATTCAAAATTCCTGGCTGTTTTTTGTGAGCATATGCACATTTCATAGCTGTTCTTATAGACTACAAAGTTTCTGGTAGTGCTAGGTGCTGCAGAATGAGTGAAATTTAGTTTTTCCGTTTACCTCATTTACTTTAGCACTGGAAAAATCTGTAGGGCACAGTATGATTCATGTACATACATAGGTATATTGAAGGGGATTGTTGCTCTCTAGGAGTAGAACTGTATGAGTTTCCATTTGGTTCCAATCCATTTTATCCTCAGCAGGAAAAGAGACAGGCTGCTATGGGTAGAGCTAACTAAAAACTTTGTATTTCAATGTTTTCCCAAAAAGTCTAGACAACAAAGTAAATGAAATATTTTTTAGAAAACTTCCATTTTAACACTGATTAGTTAATTGATCAAACAATTAAAAACAGAATGTTCTTGATGTTCTAGATTTTCACTGTTTTGGTAATATTTTTTGTGTGTTGTTTGTTTCTGTGTTTGGGGTTTTTTTTTAAGTCTTTCAGAAATAAGGTGAGTACTAGAATAATGTGATTTATGTTCAGAATGTGTTTATCAGAAGATTTTTTTTTCGGTTGCTATGGATTAGTATCCATGAGTCTTGTTTTGAAAGACAGATGTCTGCCAAGGAAGGGCAGGAATCTCCCTTGGAATGGAAAATATTACCTCCTTCCCTCCAAATTATTGTAACTTTGAAATTAGGGGCTTTCAGGCAAAGATATGGGAAAAGGAATAACTGTTCTTTACTTTTACTTCACTGCCAGCAACAACAAACGAAAGCAGAAACCCAGTCCCAGCCTTCTCTCGGCTGTCAGGCCCTTTCCCCTTTGCTGCAGTCACGGCCACAGCCGGCAGGGGCGCTGGTGGCTCCCGGCCGGGCAGGGCAGGTGCGGTGATTCCCCCGCGGCTGCAGGGGGCGCTGTGGCGCGAGCTCAGCCACCTCTCCACACGGGTAATGGCGGCGCAGCCGGCACCAGAGATTGAAAAGGGGCTTCTTCCTTTGCAAACTCACGGGGGGCAGCCGGTCCAGTGCCCCTCCGGATGGTGAAATGGGCTGTAGCAGGAACCTTGGAGCAGCAGGCTGGAACAGCAGAGGTGAGCACACCCCCCAGGGTGGCAAACAAAATGTAGCAGAAACTCCCCAGCCCTAGCAGGAGCCATGGGGGGCTGGGCAGACACGGTGTACCGAAAACCCTGAAGCAGCGGCAGAAAACAGCGGGGCTGGACAGCAGCAGCCAGGCTTCTGCAAACAGCCGGGAGATGCTCCCTTGGGGGGAAGGGGGGGGGGTGGGGAGGGGAAGGGTCAGGGTCCTGGGTTTTCCCCTGTGGCACCCGAGCAGATGGTGAGGGTCCTTTCCAGTGATATCAGGTGTGAATAAGGTCCCAGTTCAACGGCTGCCGAGCAAAAGCCCGCTCACGGTAAGGAAGAAGCACGGACAGAACTCCACAGTGGCCTCAAATTCTCCCCACAGCAGCAACAGTATGATCTGCCCCTCTGGTCCTGAGAGTGAGAGAGAGCGAGGAACTGAGCCCAGCTCGTCACCCATCAGCCAAGATCTCTTATTATCTCTGCACTTCCAAGGAGAAAGCCCCCTAGCTCAGAGACAGTAGCACACTGCACCCTTCCCCCTCCTCCTTGGCTGCATCTTTTGTCTCTCTTAAGTACCATCTTTATCATCTCTTAGGCAACAAATGGGAGAAAATAGAGCTAATGGAATTTGAGCACTAGGAATCAATGAGGGAGAAGAAAAATGTGAAAGGTTCCCAGAAATATTCATAATATTAATTTAAAATAAATACAGTTTAAACCATTCCTACTTACCCGTAAAATACAGCCTGATTAAATTTGTCTTTAATTTAGTAATTTACTTTATATAGGATTTTAATACAGTATATGCATCTGTAATCTTTCTTATGACAATATGTAGATCTTTCGTTCAATGAAATTATTGAAGCTACCAGAAGTGTCCAAATGTCAAGTTGTAACATTCGTATTGGCCAAAGTGAAAAGTGAATATATAATCTAAACATTTAAATAAATGAATTAAATTAAGTTGATTACACCCTGTAAATATGCATTGCTTTTTAGAGCTAAATATACTTGATTACTTGGATTCTTGTAGAAAATCTATCTTTATGTGTATTTTGTGTTGAATTTTCTGAGGGTTATGGCAGCTCAACCTTTCTGAGCTAGGAGTAAAAAGCAAATATTTATGTTTCTGTGTGTAATGTGTAGTTCTGATCTAAAATTAAATTTAATATTGTAGAACTCTGATGAATGAACAAAAAAAGATTATTTGCGATTTCTGAGATTTTGTTTGGCCTTTTCAGGAATTATTAAGATGATCTTGCAAATAGTCATGATCGTTAAGGGACATCCTAAATTATACCTATGCATAATACCTCTGCAGTTCTGAGAGACTTCTTGAATTATATTATAAGTCAAACCAATTGAAAGAGAGTAAAGAAAGCTGTAGATTACACAAGTGGAAAAATCTGTCTGCAACTGTTTCTATGCTGAACAAATGTAAAAGCACTGTAAAAGCAAGATGTCACATATATACTGGACAATTCTACTTCCAGGCATGATTTAATTCTCAAAAGTGATATGACAGTCTTGCTCAACGTTTCTGTAGAATTTGAAAGGAGAGCCAGAGTAACTTTTGTGATGATTCATGCCTGAATATTTTGCACACTTACTCTTCTGACTAGCTCAGTTTAAAAAGTGAGGGAGAGCACACACAAACTGGATTATAGCTCTTGTGCAGACTTGTTTATAAGCATCCACTTAAGATTGAGACAGTTGGTTACTTATGCAACCTGAGCTCAACTTTAACAGATGTCAACAAAGGCATACTTCTAAAAAATGGGATTACACAACTGTAATGAGGGTACTGTTTGGCAAGGGAAGACTTTCATTACAGGAAGTGGCATGGGAGCAAGAAATAATGCTGGATGATTAAAGGAGCCAAGGTTGGTTTTGTACATCTGGCAGTTTTCTTTGTAAAAAAACAACAAAACACCTACCCACTCACCCAAAAAAAACCCCAAACAAAACTCAAAAAAACATCTCTCTACGTGACTACAGAAAGCATATGTGGTGTCAGAATCAAGGCAAAACAAATAATTTTTTTTTCATGCTGTTTTTATAGGAGTTTTTCTGAGCAAAGCTGTACTTTGAACCACACCTTAAGCTTTTATGCAACAACTTAGCTTTGCTACTTTGTAACAGACATCGGCTTATTTAATCACTTGAGGCTGAAAACAGGAACTTTTAGGATTTATTAACAACTATAGAATGGGTTAATCCACCAATTCAAGAATCCTTCAAATCACCAACAGAAATTGTAACTTTTGATTTTATATATAAAATACTGTTATGTGCAATATGTATAAACTAGAACATCATATACTAATAAATTAAGTATTAAAACTGATAGAGGCTAAATGGAATCTCAGACAGGTCCCAGTGTCTAATGACAAGCAATTACTTAAATAACCCTTTCATGTTGTTAGGTTATTCCTTCACCGAAGATGTCATGGTATTCTCTGAACTCTCCATGTCTGCTTTGCTTCAAAACTTTTGAGAAAAAAATTAAATAGAGATCATACCAGTATAAGTAAGATGTGTACTGACTTTTCAAGCTTTTCTTGAGGGAAATATCCTGGTAAGCAAGACAGCCATGCATATTTTTAGAAAAACCAGTTCTCCATCTGCATTTATCTACTTTTGATGTTATGGAGAGAACATTTGGCTGGGTTGCTTGTAAAAGATGGTACCAAGCATAACCAGTAGGATGAGAACTGCTATCTAAACATAAAAGTATGGGTTAATGTAACTAAAATTTAGTTGATTGAAACTACATAATACTTGTTGTGTTTCTCATAATTTGTCACTGATAATCTGCAGTATAACCTAGAGCAGGAAAAAAGGTGGCTTCCTATCTACATGTTGTTACTGATAAAACAAACACACCTTTTCTTAAAAAAAGAAAAAAAAGACCCCAGGGGAAAAAATTAACTTCCATGCTGAAAGAGGAAAAGCAGTAAAAACTCTTCTTCCAAAGTAGGTATTTGAGGGTTGGACTTGTTTGTATTTGTCAGATTTAAAAGAGTAGTGTCCAGAAAGGCTACTAGGAGTTACTTTCTAAAAATTTAGTTCAGAAATTATTGAGATCAAGAAAAAAGTTGTAAAGGACACATTGAATTGAAACTCATCTGAGATTCTCGTAGTTGCAATTTTAATTACTCTGTTTTTGGGCAACTTAATACAGGATAAAAGTGCAAAATGGAACTAAACTATTTTACTTCTTCCTTTGACCATACTTGGTCAAGATGAGCAATGTGAGAATTTTGCCTGGAAATTTTGTGAGAAATCCGGAAAGTTTTAATTTGAAATTACTCCTTTGATAATGACAAATAAAGATTACAGCCCAGCGTACACCCTGGAAAGTAATGTCAGTGGCTCACTCAGCCTCTCTGACATCAGCCCATGACTGGCACGGTGCTAAGTCTGTATAAGGTCAACAGCTGATCAGAGGCGCCGTGGGCTGTGGGGTGTCCCAGCAGGGAGGGTGCAGTGCAGGCATTGCTGACTGGCCACCTGGGAAGCAGCTGCTCTCCACCCTAAGCCAGGCAGCTGGCTGAAACCCAGGATTGAGAACACCTTGGTTTTGCATAGAGAAGACCGGGGAGTGGAGTTTGCAGGGGTATAGTAGAGGTAAGAAAAGAGAGAAGTAGGTACAAAGGTATAAGCTGTTACTGCTCATCAGCTAATGAAAGCTGCTGCTGTTTGCAGCCTCTTGCTGGCAAGCTCTTGTTGCAGGTTGCTGTAGGGAAAGTACTCAGAAGGTCAGGATTGCAAAGATGTGAAGGTTTTTACACTGGTGTACTGAAAACCTGATACTTATTATCCTTAGGTGGGTACTGCTGCTCTCCTTTCTCAATACTGTGATGTTATCTCTACAGTGAGGCCATTTTCTGATCCTTTTTCTCTTCTGTGTTTGCACTGTGAAGTCTGATTTTGAGTCCCTTGTTTGAATTCTCTTGATAGTTTATATTTTCAGTAATTACACATTCCCCTATTTCAAAATATGTCAACAAAAATATACTTAAATATTTAAAATAAAACAGCCAGGAGTTTATGTTAAAAAGTAAACAATTCATGATTTTTGTTTAAAGGATATAAATATTTTCTGTTAACTAATGTGCTTGACAAGTTTCTCATTCTTAAAGGAAGCATTATTTCCATCATCAAGCCGATTAAGTATTTACACTCTTCTGCCTTCCCTCCTAAAAATCATATTCTCTGGAGGCATTGGAGGCAAACTTCAGTTTTCTATGCCTTCAGTGTTTCTATCTTCAAGCAGCCTTCACCTTTGAGCAGTCTTATTGTTAGACTAAATCAACAAAACAACAGTCTTCCATGACAGCATAAATGAAATTAGTTTCACTAACTAAAAGTAAAATTAACAGTTGTCATTAACGGAGTTTATTTCATAATTGTTAAATTTCTTGTCTGCAGTGGTAATCCTCTCAAACAGGCATGAGGGAATTCATTATTATTTTCTTTGCACCATATAACAAAGCTTTTCACTTGCTTTTATTCTTTTGTCTTCCTGGGGCATCTCTGCATGAATGATGCAACTGGATTTACATATTTGTAAGTTGGTGCTAAAAAAGACAAAACTGCATTCAAAAAAGTGCAAATCTTTGAACTTAAGAAATTTTACTTGGTTTTCGGCAAAGAGTGATTTGAAGACTGTTCATGTACCTGTCTCTCTGGTCTGGATTGTGTTAGCAGTGTATCACCTCTCTGTTCTCTTTGCTCTGAGACTTCTGTCGAACAACAACTGTGTTTACCTGGGTGATGTTTGCTTTTCCAGTTTGCTCTTTGGAGACTAGGTATTCTCCTGAAGTGGCAATTTCTCCTTTGAACTCCAGAGAAGTACCCCCTTGATTCTGAAGTATTTCAGGCTGCTTAGGTAAGAGAAGTCACTTTTAAAACCACTCAATAGTTTCACAGCAGTTTTGCAGGCTTTAAAGTGATGGCAACAAGAGAATATTTTAAAAGTATACACCGTGTACTCTACATTACTGATGCCACAGAAGCTGAAGTACTCTCATTCATGGTGTTTTGTTACTTCAAAATGTTCCCTCCCTGTACCTAACCCTCCTGCATGTCTCCTGCTTGAGTACATGCTAAATGGACTACACCAGAAGACCCCAAACCCCATACGGTTTGTAGGTAGTATATTACCCAATGGGGCTTTCTGACGTTGTTCATGCCTGTAAGAAATTAAAAGGTTTTAACAGAGGTTGCCAGGAAGGAAAGCAGTATGTTGTTTGGTTATTTGTTCCTAATGGACTGCTAGACTATAAAGAATGAAATAGCCAGAAAAAATACTTTGAATAATAAAATTAATGAATCTATGAAATGTCATATTCTGCCTAATTAGATAAACTTAAATAAACCAATTTTTAGTACATGGAGGAAGAGAAGAAAATACAGCATGAAACATTTTCAGTGCAACCATTAGAATACTTAGAACAAGAATTATATTGTACATTATGCTGGTTAATGTGTTATGACAGCACGTGAAGAGTTACCTTTCTTCCAGTAGCTGAACAGAGCCAAAAGGAAGTTATGCCTTTCTTCTAAGAATTTGTGTGCATATTTGTAGTATAATTATGAAATTTTAACTGTTAGCAACAGTTTCTCTCATCATAATAATAGTCTTTTTCTCTTCTCTTGGGGTACCAACTGCAAGATTATCTTTGTGTTTTGGATTGTGGCACTTTATATTGAAGAATGAGGTGAACAGAGGTCTGGGGAGTTACATGACATGGAAATAACATTACTAACTATTTTGAATAATTACAGGGATGAACTAAATAAGGTAGGATAATAGAATAACAATAAATTACGCTTTACACTTGTAAATCAAAGACTGTTCAAAGACTCTCTTTAATTCATTACTGGTAGGAGACAGAATTACATCTTGATGTTTCCATGTGCTCTGTGTATTTTGACTCAAGAAGCCACCGCAGGCCTCCCTGTCTGAGCATGTCTGGTCTTCATCTCTGGTAAATAATTCAGTGTAGCACTTCTGTGAAGAAGTAGTATCACATGTTCAAGAGAAAAGAGTCACAGAGTAGAAATCATACTGTAAGTTCTTCAGTAAGCAGTGACTTCCATCATAATTCTGAGTTTCTTTGGCAGCATGCAAATTGCTGCTAAATCAGAATTGAGAAGCTCCAAATACGGTTCCTGCTATCATAAGGACCCAACAGTAATGGAAGTATAAAAAGAAATTGCCTGAAATCCTTTAATTTAGCCAGACAGAGTAATAAAACACAGTTGTCTTGTTCTTTTTATGCCTGGCTAGTTTACTCTATGTTGTAGTACTAAACGAACTTGTAGAATTTCTAGTATCTTTCTAGAGCTGAACTTTCTGATTATGACCTCTGTCTGACCCAAATATACTGAATACAGTTTAATACTGAGACAATCCTGATCAACACAGCATCTGTTTTGTCTTGTCTCCCAAACGTCTATTCCAAATGAAGTTTCAGATGCTGCAGGACAAGTTGAGGTCAGCCTAGTTTTTCATAATAGAATAATTTGAGTTCATATTTGGTTTGTTAAAAATGTAACTGCATAATTGCAACCCTTAGGTTAAATCCCTTTCCCCTTCAAGAGCCATGGAAAAGTTCAAGTGGTTTGAAGGAAATTACCAGAGGAAATACTTGTGTGAAGACTTGTCAGTGTTTTGTGGTGATAAGGGGTTTTTTTAAAGTGTTTCTTTTTCTTGTGTAAATGTCACATTGCAATACTTCAATTACAGGCATCAGAGTTTTTTTTGGATAATTGGAAAACTGTTACTTTGCTACTTAGAAGCTATGTGTTCCATTTTAATACATGAACACATAAATAATATATTAGTGAATCAAGATGTTTATTTTATATTAACAATTAAACATAACTATTCTGTGAGCTGTACCTGATTTTTTTAACCCCATATCTCTGGCCTTTTCCATATAAGCAAGGAAAGGCTTAATATGTGAGAAAGGAGTGTGGAGTCAAAGTGACAAAGTGAGCAAAGTCTGAGAGAGAACAATTTGATTATTAGAATTTTATTCTAATTTTAAATAGTGCATGGTAAGAGATGAAGATGCAGAGTCACATACTTGGAGCATTCTGAGCAGTTTGGTAATTGCTTCCTTTTAAATATATTTTTCAAGTCAAAGACTTTGACATCTCCATTTGCAATATTTCTTTGCAGACAAGGGAGGAAAGGAAGCATGTCAGCATGTCATCCTTATATACAGGTGAGCTCCTAGAAATGATGAAATAGCATGAAAATGCAACAAGGGAAGCATCTCTTTTCGTTATGTATGTACACAGTTATGTAAGTGTCTTCTAGCCAAAGGATTAAAAATATTTTAAATGATAAATCTGAGAACAGTATCAAATAGTCTATGCTTAAGTTCCATAGCCATCACTAAGTTGCTGTGCAGTATCTTGAGGTTTTCAGAACTTACTTTACTCACCTGTAAAATGACTTGTGTTTATTTTATGGACATGCCATCAGACCTACCACACATTGGTTTCTAAAGCACTTCAAGAAAGCCAGATATCCTGTGTGCAAATCAATACTGAATAATAACTGTGCTTCTATAGTAGTTCAGGAGAGGTGATGAAGTATTCTCTATTTTCAGCTGAAAGGCAAGTTACTCTTCTTTATGTAGAAGTGTCCTATGGCCTCTTACTGAGAAGTAGATCAGACATGAAAGGAGTTTCAAGCCTGAAGCCTTTGGTCTCTTCAACCAGATATTCCACCGCATTCAGTGGGTGGTAAAGCTTGTAGTTAATCCTGGCAGCTAGAAAAGGGAGTTAAGTAGAGCGAGAAACACCTCCCTCCAAAACATTTCACTGAAAAGTATAAGGAGTAGGGAATTGAGTATGCCACTACTCAAGCAGTATTATAGCAATATCCAGATATTATCTTAAGCTGACAAGTTTCTAATCTGAAAGTGGTGTTCTTAGAGATCTGTTACTTTCGTAATCCTTATGTCCTAAATGCAAGCACTAATTGATAGATCTAGCTGCATAAAACTTGTCCTTTTGTTGTGTGAAATTGTAATGGCTTTGTGCAAACATGAAACAAAAATGTGTATTTGTTCTGTGTCAGAGACTGAAATGGTTTATGCCTTAAACATTGTTATGAAGGAGTTTTGCCCATTATAGCAAAAACTATAAAGACAACCACAGAAGCCCACCCCTCCTTGAAGATGCCTGACTGGAACTTTGGACTGTGAGATAGGCCGCCTCGATAAGATAAAGAGGACACTATTGTTCAATCGTCTTAGGTCTAGGGAGAGACAAACAAGGCTAAGGGGAAGGAATGCATCCATAACAAAGCCAAACAGCAGAAAATCATCCCTGGCTGGGTTTGGGGTACGGGACACCACAGCCCACAGAGGCCAGGTTTACACAGACTCCCCCAAAACAAGGGGGGAGAAGGAGGTTTCGGGTGTGTGGCGTAACCTCTGGTCAGAGGCACTGAACATCCATTCTCCCGTACACAAACCAGCTGAGCTGTGAAACTCCCAACCCTGGAAAGGCCACATCCACGGTACATTCATGTGATAGGCAGCTGAGGGGGTGTCATCATCCATCAAAGACCCCCCGAAGTGCTCCCCAGACTTATTCCTGAGGCCTTGCATTACAGGACTGCATGTGATGCAAAGTGATGCAACAGGTCCAGAGTCTGCTGCAAGAGACTGTGTAAAACTGCATCCCCCCCCAGGGGACGTACCTGAGCGTTCCCACCTGGTCTGGGCATATATTAATCCATTGGATTCTGTGCTTTTTGGGGGACCCTCGGGGACCCTCACCACCCAGAAGACCAGCTGGAGAGGATGAATGGAACATCATTGGGATCCATGGAGTGGTGATATTTTCTTTAATCTCTCTTTTTGTCCCTCCACCTCTTTTCTACTTCTTTCTCTTCCTTTTCTTTCTCTCTTTCTCTCTCTCATATTTACTATTAAATAAAATCCATACTATTGACTTTGGCATATGGTCTCATTGGCACCTTAATTCAGGCAGAGACATTTGTAATAACTTAAAAAACCGGACCATAACAGTTCTGTTTTGTAGATTCCAGAAATTGTGATGCAGGGAAGTAGTCTAATTATTCCTAAATTGTAACTTTCTGTATTCTGCATACATCAGTTTTATAAATTTGATGTCTGTCTTGGTTTTGAAAGACAGGTGTCTGCTAAGGAAGGCAGAAGCCTCCCTTGAAGTGGCAGATATAACCCCTTTCCCTCTGAGTTACTATAATTTTGAAAATCAAGGGCCTTTAGGCAAAGATGTGGGAAATAGGAATAACAGTTCTTTACTATTATATATAGAACCAGTCAAACAAAACAACAACAACTATGGCAGTAACAGCAAACAATCACAAACCCAGTCCCAGCCTTCTCGGCTGTCGGCCCTTTCCCCTCGGGTGCAGTTCCGCTCGCAGCCGGCAGGGGCGCTGGCGGCTCCCGGTGAGCAGGGCAGGTGCGATGGTTCCCCCGCGGCTGCAGGGGGCGCTCCGGAGCGAGCTCGGGGAGCACGTGGCACTGGTGCCCTGGGATCCCGGGGAGGGATGAAACAAAGGCTTCACAAACCCCCTGGGCAGCCAATCCCGGACTCTCGGGAACGGCAGGCTGGAACGGCAGGCTGGAACGGCAGGCTGGAGCGGCAGGGACGAGCCCAAATCCCGGGTGGCAGACGAGATGTATCCAGATGGGAAAACCCCACGGAGGCCCAGGCAGGCAGGGCGAGCAGGGCTACAGCGTAGCGAAAACTCGAAGCAGCAGCGGGACAGGGCAGCCACAGCCCGGCCTCCAGCAGGGCAGGGAAAGCGGCTTTGGGATCCCGGCGGTGTTTCCAGCAGAAAGAAAAACGGCTGAGAAGAGGAACCAGCAGCTCCTTTCTCTGCAGCTCCTCTCTCCTGACGCTGAGAGAGAACTGAACCCACACCCCGGTGAAACAAAAAGGTGGCTAGGCCCTTTTGTCTTTTCTTAAGTACCCGGCGATTTATCGTCTTAGTAACAGAATGGGGGAAAATTCCTTTAACAGGAAAAAAACTAGGTCTCTTAAAAACCCCAACAATGTCATAGAAGGAAAGTATTTTCCTTAATGACCTATCAAATTATACAGTATTTAATTGGAAAAAATACTTCCTGATTCTCCTTGAAATAGCTGCTTATTTTGATGGTGGCAAATGTTATTCAGTACATTTCTTTCAGAATCTGTTATACTATGACTTAGTGACTTTTCTCAGCTGTGTTCTGCTGAGTGCAGCATCTCCAGTGATGTGGTTTTAGATGTTCAGTATTTTATCTAAAGCAATCATACATATTAGGGTTTTTTTAGCTCTTCCCAACTCAGTGTCTCAGATCTTTGCATGGATTTTTACTCCTGCTGACCAGAAATTATTAAGCAAAATCATTTGCTGTTTCTTAGTGTTTAGGGAAAAATATTATCATAGAATAAGAAAAATCCCAGCAGTCCCAGTTGTGTTTTATGAATATGTATCTCAGTATTCCTAAAAAGCAACTAAATAAGCAGTCGTTCATTTGACCTTTCTATCAGCAGCTGGGCAAGATAAGAGGAAAACTAACCACGTGTTTGCAGGAAGTTGGGAAGGATCACTCTTCTTCATCAAAATACTTAGAAGCACTAAGATGCAAAATAGCTTGCCCACTGTGGGTGACCAGGACACTGGAAGATTTAGGAATAGAGCCTAGGTCTCCTCAAAACCAGCCCATTCCTCTGCAGTGAAGCAGCTCTGTCTTCAGGAGCAAGCTATTTTCTCTTTTTTGATCAAGGTCCCTGCCCGTATCGATTTGGTGGGGGCCTTTCCCCCCCCCCCACGCGCCCGCGGGGCGAGAATGTTTGGGTTTTTTTGATTTATATTGTGATTACAGAAATAAGAATGAAAGTATTCAAGTGAGCATCTGCTGCTAACTAATTTAAAATCAAACTCATTACTAGCATTACTGTTGATAAAAATGATTGCTGGTTTATTACAGCTGGTAATGGGGTCCGAGGCTGTGACCCAGGAAGAGATGACCGGTCTGGGGAGATGGTCCCGAAAGGAATCGCCTTCCCGAGGTCCGGTGTCTTCCTCTCAGCTGCTGGCAGAGGAGCCCTTGCAGAAGCTGTCAGCTCTTTAGTGATTATCAGCTCGTGATTTCAGCTCAGCTCTGCAGGGCAGCCTCTAGGCCAAACCAGACCAGAGAGAGAGACGAGAAGGCTCGTGTGGCTGGTTCCGCACGAAGGTGGCTTTATTATGGGTCCCCTCCGGCGAAGGGGGAAGCCAGGGGCGGGCTCTCTCTAGGCCACAGGGGCCAATTGATCTTGCTTTTGTAGGGATACAGGGGATCAGCAAGGGGACCAATGGATTACAGGGGGTCTGGGACAGACCAATGGGTTACAGAACTATCTGCATAGGGTCTCCCAAAGGATTGTGGGTCTTCCTTTCCGCGCCATGACCCAAGTAGTTGCCTTTCCAGGGAGTCCTGCTGGGAGATTGCTCAATCTCCTTATCTCAGCAGACATCCCTCCAGGGCAGTGGCTGGGCATACCCCACACTGGTTTATAGCATAATTGGCTCCCTTTTCATGGTATTCAGAGTTTTTAAGGTACAATTAAAGTAAAATAGAATTTAAGAGAAAGGTTCTGACACTCTAGAGAAAGTAGAAAGGAAACACCACTTAACAAAGTAGTGATAAAATTAAGAGTTTTGTTTTAGGAAAGTCAGACTCTTGCAAGGTCAAATCCTGTCACTCACTTTTAAATCCCTTAATCTCTTATATTCCCATTCATAAAAAAAAAAGATGTCTCGAGTAAGCCAGTTTGCTGCAGTGGTTCTTAGTAATTTGTCTTCAGTGGCTGAGCTTGCACTTTCTACTTTTGGAAAGACAGGTACATGGCATGAAATGTGATCTCTTAACTTTCCCATTAAAACACAGAGGTTCTGTTCCCTCCCAGGTGCAGAGCAGCAATGCTTGCTGCTTTTCTTCTCTCTGAAGTGATTCAATTCCTCTTGTCTTCTCAGTGTGAACAATTGCAGCCTTTAGGTTACCTTTCAGCTTTTTCAGACAGTGTTCTTTTCATAGCCTTGTGCATTTTGAGCACACAAATCTGACTTCTCCCTCATGTCACTCACCATCTTAATTCAATTCATTAATTAATTCTTTCCTCTGTTTTACTTGCACTGAGTTCAGGCCAATATCTAGGCACTACAGGTGAATATATGAATGCACAAATAAACAGACTGTTTGCTATGAAGTCAGGCAAGTGGTAAAGAAATTTAGTATTTGATGTACAGTAGTTTACTTAAAGCATCCTTGGACACAGAGGGATTTTACAGCTGATATAGAAACTTTGGGTTCTGTTTGTTCCCTGACCTGAATGGTATTAAACTCTCATTGTTGTAGTTTTAGTATTTGCACGCAATGTAAAACATGGTACAGTTTTGTATTTGTAATACTGACAATGGCTCTGCAGAGGCATAATCTTCTAGAACAGTGTCATCTGGTGGTGGTTGTAAGTCATACCATTTAAATATAAAAGTAAAATTAGCAATCGGATCACGCTATAAAAATGCTCTGATTATCCCTTTTATTTATATTAAAGCTTTTAGGGCTCTAATCACAGTACTATAAAGAATTTACTTTGCACAACTACTTCTCATTCTGTAGGTTGCAGGTACAACGAGTTGCCACAATTTTCACTGCACTGTCAAGTAACGTGCTGTGTTTTGTAACATTTGTATTGAAGTAAAGACAATACTTCCAAAATGAAACTGATTGCATGTGCATCTGTGCAGGATACACTCCCTGACTACTTTAACATCAACAATAGTATTTTGAATTTTATTAGTAGGAGTAGAAACTGCAAATATTACCAAATGCAACATTCTGTAAACTGTGTGTAAAGAACTGGTTTGTACATAAGCTCTCGAGGAGCAGGTTGAGGATGATGGGTTAAGACAGATGTTGTTAAGGCAGTTACTGAGAGATAATGCAAATGAAGAGTGCAGAAAAATCATAGATGCCTTACCAGGGGATCCTGAGGTAACAGACATGGTCGAAGTCTGCGCTAAGGTGGGATCTGGGAACCAGAAAAGGTCTGCTTTGGCTGCGTTCCTGCAGCCTGTTCACACATCTGGTCGTGAACCAAAGCAACCAAAACAGGTGAAAAATGGAAGCGGCCTAAGCTCGGTTGTGTATGCATCTGGATCTAACTTTTTAGCCGGAATAGCGCCGGGTGTGCCTGCCCCGAGACTGCCTGGGTGGGGTCCGCTGCCTTCCTTGGCGCTGGACTGTTCTGCGCAGTCGCAGAACCGAGCCATCGACCTTTTAGTACAGCATCTGCCTTTGCTGACAGAGTTACCAAAGGATGGAGGACCTGTTCAGCTTGCTACTGCAGCGGATGCCAGAGCCACCCTGCCGCGCAGGGTGCGCCGAGCCTGCGCCGCCAGCACCGCCCGCGCCGCCCGCGGGAGCCACGGCTCCAAACCAGGAAGCGGCGCGGCTGGCGGCGAACCCAGAAGTAGCGCTGCCGCGGGAAAACCTGGCAGCGGCTGCGGAGCGGCGGGCAGGGGTGGCCTAAGCCGAGCCAAAAAGAGAACACACCGATCCCCCAGTGCAAGAAGTGTGGCAGGCCAGGGCATTGCTCGGACTACTGTAGATCCCAGACTCATGCTGATGGTCGGCCTCTGTCGGGAAACTTCCACCAGGGTGCAAGGAGGGGGAATTGCTCTCCGATGCAGTCGCTCCCCCAGAGAGTGGCACAGGTACAGGCACAGGCCTACTCAGCCACCCTAGAGACAGCACCCAGGGATCAGACGGCACCCAGGGATCAGACGGGTTTGACGTCCACACCGCAGCCGCAGTCGTCTTAGACTCTAGAGGTATTTATAAGGTTCCCTTGGATGCGTATGGACCCTTAGCCCAGGGATCCAGTGCGATGCTGGTGGGAAAACCTGACGTTGCCCATCAAGGAATCTTAGTGCACTCAGGAGTTATTGACGCTGACTTTAAAGGTCAGATTTGCGCTATGGTCTCCACGCAAAAACCCCCTGTAACTATTCCTGAAAAGACCTGCCTTGCTAAATTAGTGCCTTTTAAGTCTTGTGTCCCCAGGATAGAACAACAAACTCACGAAGATAACGGCAGTGGATCTATGGGACTTCCGCAGGCCTTCTGGACTGCAGACATCTCTGACCAAAGGCCACAGATGACATGCACCCTGGTCCTGCCGAACGCCCGTCCACCCCGGACTCAGCTTCGAGTCTTCAGATACTGGCGTACAGTGGCTACCTTCAAAATGCGTTCGCCCTGACCTACAGCACCAGAGGCAGAACAGGCAACCTCCAAATGATGACCGGAACACCAACCATCCAAATGGCGACCAGAATGTAGATCATCAGCCTAATGACTCTTCTGATGATGATCAAGATGTCAACCATCAGGCAGATGGTCCTTCCACAAGCAGAGACTGGGATGGTCCTTCCACCAGCAGAGACTGAACTTTAAATTTCTTGTTATGGAGTCAGATAGTTAAAGCCTTAAGGACATATTTAGAATTAATAACTGATGTAAATTTCTATTTAGGATTAATAGTATAGTTGTTATCAAACAAAAAGGGGGAATTGTAGATACAAAAATGCTGCTAGCAAGGATTTTCTTGCTATTTTCGAAGTCCGTGAGAGACTTTTCTCTCTCACAGAAGAGGTAGCAGAGTAGGTAAACAACCAAACACCTGCAGCCTTGAAAAGTCTTGTTTATAGTATAGTAGAAAAATATTTTGACAATGGATGTTTTAGGATTTTAGCCAATCACCCCAAGGGGTGGCTGATCCTTTGTCCAATTAGACTATGAAGAAAAAAGTCTATAAAAGAGTTTGTAAAATACTTAAATAAATCAATCTTGCTGCACAATTCCTGCCTGCTGGATCTTCTCTCCTCCTCCTCCCTATGGCTGCAGGACATGGTGATATACCCTAGGGCCCAGGCCTGTGGTAATAAGTAGGAGCTAAGGTAGTTGAGATAGTATTAATACTTCCAGTAACGGAATTGCTTGTTATCTGAACTTGAAAAAGCACTCAATGGGATTACTTGAGTAAAGTTAAGCAAATTGCTCACTGAAGACTGTATGTTTGTGAGCAATCTGAAATAACTTGCAACATGAAACTGTCCAGCTCCTGACTGCGTCTGTCTCCCTTGCAGCAGCTCCGGTTCTCATGGGAAGCTCGGCACACTAAGTCAGCAGAAATTACTTACTCTTTTGCCAGGTTAGTTTTCTGCAGACTGAACATGCAGAAATTACTAAGGAGATGGTCTGACAAGCAATGAAGCTAGCAAAAGGCAAGGAATGAGATGGCAGGCATGTGTGGGCCAGTGTTGCTGACAATTAGAGAAATCTAGACTGGTGTGAGAATAGTCTTCTACATTTATGCTCTGTTCCCTTTCCCAGAGAAATACCTTAACGACTGCTATAGATTTAATTTGGAACAGATTATTCTTAATTATATACCATAACCAGTGCCTTTTGCAAGTATACATTTATCTTTTGCAGAGAGCACCATAGTGTCATATTTCTCTTTTTTAAATCTGTGTTAACTGGTGTACTTAAGGAAGATAAAAAAGGAGGGGCATATCTTCACTTTCAACTTCTTCTTTTAACTTTGCAAATAAGTATGCTAGGATCAGATTGACCCTCTAGAAAAAACGTATCATTCAGCTAAGTATGGGATTTTGACATTCTGTGTGTAAGAATGTAGTTTGAGACATTTCCTCCAGGACTTCTGTGGGGTTTAGAGTAAATGCTTTGTATGTTGCAATATGTTTTAATCAAACTTGCTCAGATGCTAAAACATTTAAAGTTCATTTAGAAAGCTTTTGATAGGATTTTGCAGAGTTATCATACATATCTTCAGAATCTGGATACTACTGCTTAATGTGGGATACCGTTTTGTATTATTGGAGTAATACTAGACACATAGCCATGCATCACAAAAGATAGTGTCCCGGTTTGAGACAAATGCAAAGGAACGTCTGAAATGAACGTTCTCTGATAGAAGGCAGGTTACAGCCATCCCTCCCCCACCAGGTTTGGAAAGGATTTTCCTTGGAGGAAAGTGAAAAAAAAAGTTATTTATTTAACAAGCAGAGTGCGCACAGGCACAGGAAAGGGAAAAAAGAAGAATAATGCTAAATAATAAAACCTCTTACTGTGGAGAGAAACCTGGTAAAATTCAAAGTCCTTGTGGGTGTGACTCTCTCCTCTCTGGAGCTGGGTTTCGGCATGGGCCCCTCCGGGCCACGGTGTCGGGTCTCCCGAATGATATTCTGGTGTTGCTGAACAGTCCAGAAGAGAAGAAGAAGAAGAAACCAAAGTCCCAGGGCTCTGTGCTTTAGCTAATGAACAAGAAGCTGGCTAAAAAACCAAGGGAATACCACTTTCTTCCCTGTTGCAGAGAGCCGAGAGCAGCCAGGCAGAAGTAGTTATCTGTGTTTTTGAACACAACGCCGAAGGAATTCCACCGGCTCTCCCCCCTCTCCTGGAGCTAGCTTTAAAGGCACAGAACTCATGTCTCGCATAGGGCAGACGATAGGGAGCACAGTATCATACAGTCACCCCAGGACAGATACCAATTCAAAAGTAAAGAAATTCACATTGATTTTTTAAATACCACCAATCTATATGTGATTAAATTATATATACAAATATTATTTCGTCTATTTCTAAACCCCAGGTTAGGCACCTCCTGTGAAGTACCTTGAAATTTACACAACAAAAGACCTTGCTGTAGTAAAAAAAGTCCCCTAGAAAACATCCAATTATCATATGATTACCAGATTATTATTATTGCAACCCATTAAAAGAGTTTCAATTAATAAATCCCCTTACCACTTTCTGTAGAACTAAGACTTTAGTGTAGGAAAAAATGACTTATTTTATTATAGTTTCTAATCTCAAATTTATTCTCTTCCACATAGCCTTTAGTCCTAAGAAAACATCTGTACTATGAGAAACACTCAGAACATACCATCTCAAGGTTTAAATTTCCGAAGGAAATAATACAGAGCTCTCTTTTGTGTTGTATACATTTTATGAATTAATTTTAAAAAGCTGTGGTTTTCTATTTGATAGCTGTAGGAGCTAGAGTCCTTTCAATTATGCATCTGTCCATCAAATTCACATACTACATTTAGTGACTTAGGTTTAAATCAAAAGAGTAATCTGAACAGAAAGAGAATATGAGCTAGCATTTGTAATAGAGAACATAGGTGTGAGAGGATCATGGATTTATTAGGTTATTGAAGGTTGTTAAAGGGTTTCCCAAAACATTTATCAGGCAATGCTCCTCTCACTTGATAACCTCTGAATTTTGCAGCCATACTGCTGCATGTCATATTTAGAGGAAACAGAATCTACCTCACAAGTAGAAAATGTTTAATTTTTATGGATGCAATAAACTGAGTTGCCCATTTTATGTCTTTTCCTCATGGACTGCTATTCAGATGGTTTTGCCCTTTTAGTCCCAGAGACTTTTTCCTATACTTCTGTTTCAACCTACAGAAAAGATACCCTACAAATCTTCAAGATACTTACCTGGCTGTTACAGCTTATAGGTTCAGATTAACTTTTTTGAAGGTGTTTGCAGTCAGTAGTTGTTCTCACCAAAAATCAGTAGAGTGTGCAAGTCACTGCTGTTATCTGAAGCATGCATAGTAGTCTTAACAGGAAGACACAAAATAGAGTCATTACCAGTCACAGTTTATTTACAACTAAACAGATTGCTGAAAAATATTTTTTGTTTAAACATGTTGCAAAAAACCTAGAAAAACCAGCTGTTTATTTTTGCTGTATATGTATCTTGATTATTTTTTTAGTCACTGTAACAGCAAATGGGAAAATAATTTCCTATCCATTTTCTCCCCTCAAATTACTTACAGATTTCAGGAGTGTATTTCAGTGAAAACATTTCTGGGTGTTTGTGATTACTGCATACAGCCTCCTTAGTAGGAAGCTTTACAGAAGACCACACGGTTCGTTGCTTGCAAACAGCACCATGTATTTTTTAGCCTTCATACAATGTCACTGACAACAAGTTTCAAAACAGTCCCATTGCTGGAGAATGAATGCTGGCTACTGCTGACAGCATTCAGCATCTACACTGGCAGCACTGAACACGCACAAACGTCATCCAACGAGGGATCTAAAGCCAGAGGTTTTAACCTGAAGTAGCCAAGAACATTTCCGCCCTAGTTTCATGGAGACAGTAGCAACAACAATAGTAGCAAACACTGCCTTTCCACCTTCAATGGTATTTCAGTCGTAACAGTGTATCTCAGGTTTACAAACAGAAGGTTTCAGGGTGGACTAGAACGAAAACTTCTCGACTTTCTTATCAGCGGATAGGTTTCCAGGCAGTTTCAAAAAGCAACTTTTGGGCATTTTTTAGTCGGAAGCTTTCACAAGCCCAAGAACCAAGCATCTTTTTGTTTTCTTGCTGCCCGATTCTTCGGCTTGTGAAAGCTTGTCCTCAACACTGTCGCTGACCGACTCAGGAGGACTCTCACGTGAGGGCTTACAGACCCTCAGGGTCAGCATTCTGGTAAATCAAGCGTCGCCGTGGCGGGGTTTAAGGTACGGCTACGGCGGCGGCGGAAAGGTGCAGCGAGGCGGTGTAGCTTTTACCGCTCTGTTTTTCCTCTCTCCCGACAGAAGCGGTCACTCCTCCGCCCGCTCCATTCCCAGGACGGCACGGCCTCCCGCACCCGCCGGGAGAGATGGAGCAAGTGAAGCCAGGCAGCGCCGCTCCGCCCCGCCCCGCCGCGGTCCTGGCTCCCAGGGCCGCTCGGGCTGCACCTCCGCCTGCCTTGTGGGAGGAGTAGCGCCGGGCATTGCGTTCGGAAGTTTGTGCCTCGCCGCACACCGTGCTGGCCGAAGCGCTCGGCTTCACGTTGGCTGCGCAGGCGCAGCGGTCGCGGCTGCCCGTGCCCCGCGGAGGGGCGTCCGAGGGCCGAGCGGCGGTGGCTTCGCGGGCCGGGGGGAGGGGAGATCGGTTCCGCCGCTCCCTGGGCGCCCCTCGCCGCCTGGCCGGTCGGCCCGGAAGCCGTACCCTCATCCCCTTCTCCATCCCGCCACCATGTTCAAGAAGCTGAAGCAGAAGATCAGCGAGGAGCAGGTGCCGCCGCGCGGAGTGGGGGGACGTGCGGGCTTCCTCCCACCGCAGGTACGGCGGGGAGGGGCCGCTGGGAGACGTGTCCGCCGGAGCGTTGTGGGTGCTTGTGACGGCCTTACACCCGGCGGGGCGGGGCCGCGCCTCGCCCGGGGAGGCCTTGGTTGTCCCGCGGGCCGGTCGGACCGGCCCCGCTGCCGCAGCCGCGGGAGGGACGCGCCGCTCAGGCCTGGCCGACCGAAGGCTCCGGGGTCGGTCGGCTGTCGGGAGTCGCGCCCCGGGTCGCTGTCAGCGTGGTTTCGCTAGAACTTCGACATCTATGTTTGTTGTTACCCATCCGCCTCATGCCAGAGACCGTGCTTCGTTTTGGCCGAGTTACAAAGGCTGACTTGCGGAGGAATGTAAAAACCATCTCTTGCTTGAACATCAAACAGAATGAAACAGAAATGGGTTTCTTCCTTAGCATTTAGCGTAATGGTACTTTCAGGTGCACTGAATAACAAACCAGCATTGAGGTCCCTCGTTATCCTTTTCTCTCATCTTAGTGTTTATTCTTTCAGTTCTGTGCGTCCCTTCTGTTTCCATGTTTTAGAGGGCTGGTTTGCTTACCTCAGCCTTATTCTTGGATTTTTTTAAACTGTAGATTAATTGAGCGTATAGTATAAATCAGAACAAGGCATTTATTTATTTGTTCTAGTCATAACATTTTTCTCTTGCATGTACTTTCACTACATTATTACAAATGTTGGATTCTAGAAACGGCTGTTTTTAAGTGATAATGATACACACTAGATATAACACGTGTGCAGAGTATCTGTCCAAGTGACAGTGGCCACAAAAATGTCATGATTTCACGTGTGTGTCCAAGCAGAATAAATTCTCTCTTAGCAAATTTTGGGTAGAAAGACTTCAACAAGTTAACTTCCTATTGGCAAAGTCTTCTGGTAATGTCTGCCTGTGTCTTATTGCTAGGTTAAGTATCCTTTGTATCTTGGAATCTAAAAGTATGAAACTGAAATAAACTCTGAATTCTGTGAATGTTAAGCTACAGGCAGGTAATTTAGTTAATTTGACAAATAAGTGATTAGTTGCCTGGGCTTGATCTGAATGTAATCTGAGCCACTGGGAGATTTGGCACTGCATAGTCTCAGTATTAGACCATGGTTTCAAAACTGCTGACATTCAGTTATGTTGTATTCTTTGAATCACTCATTTGTGAAATAGAAGTAAGATTCTTGGAAATGGATCTATTGTGAAGTTTTATGTAGCTTGTTGAGTCTTACTTTAAGGCCTTCCATAGTTATTAATTTTGTGCCTTCTCTAGTTAGTGAAGTATATTTTTGTTAGTTGCAGTTCAGAGTGCTGTCTTAATTGCCATATGTGGTGAACTTTCAGTACAGTGTAAAAAGATTGAGCTAGAGAGTTTACTGTTTTCAATATGCAGCAGCTAAATTATGATACCTTTCACACAGTATTGTAATCCATTTAGTTCAGGGTATTGTAATGCACATAGTTCAGGATACTCAGTGCATGTGTTCAAGAGTTGGTACTTGCTTAAAAGCATCCTACTGAATAAATATGGCCCTACATGCATGTATGCACCCAACAGTGTAATATACTTCAGTCTTTATCTGGCTCTTGAAAAATTAACATTGACAAATACCCTGAAACCTGATACGAGGGCTTATGATAAATTATACTTAGTGTATAGACCTAGTGTGCTGTACTGTGGACAGAGCAGATTATGTAACTCAAGGGTTGACATAAGTGGAAAGGCAGAAGCAAAAAATTACTGCATATTTTTACTTTCATGTAAAATAGTTGTCTTGCAATGTTTCGTACTCTTCAGTTGCTCTCATGGGACACTAGGGGGAAATAGTTAAAATTGATCTTAGAAGTAAAATAGGTTTGTCTTCTCATTTCTTGTATCTTATCTGAAAACAGATTCTCTGAAGGAGGACGAAGTGAAGTTTTGAGGCTTATAAAATATACTGTAGTCTTGCAAAAAGTGTGGGATATGCTTTTTTCCTTTGCTTTTAGTAATTCAGATCCTTAAAATGCATTACTTCCTGTCAAAACGTTTTCAGATCAGATTTTCCTAACTGTTACAATTTCTTAGTTTGTGAAACTCATGTTTGCATTAATTTTTGCTCTTTCCTATACCCTGTTGTAGAGGGGCTTCACTCACTATGCTCTATACCCTCTCTGCTCTACTCATCTCCCCTACATGAATAGAACAATTTTTTTACAAACCCTATGAATACTTTGGTATGATTTTTTTCAGCAATACGTAAAGCTTTCATGGTAAATAGCTGTTTGGTACTCGTTAAGCTGTTTGACTTTTGAGTAGTATTTTTGGGTTGGGACATTGGTCTACCTCATCAGACCTCTAACTATGACAGATTTTAGAATAATTTTGATATAGCTACCACTCCTGTTTTCAGCAGTGTTCAGCTGATAGAAATTTCAAGAGGAGGTAGGGTCAAGACGTGCATGTGCTTGCCTTGTATATCCCGGGTCAAGTGCCCCTGGGCCCTTCCCCCAGGTGGAACTTCTGATCGTCTGACCACTCTGGGGCTGGACTGGGGCTCCAGGGGTGGAGTGTGGCACATTTCCTCCGGTGTGCCAGATATTGGCAGCCACTGCAGGGCTGGGATACAGGTCCAGAGGCATGGGGTGTGTGGAACAGGGCATCACCTCATCAAAGCAAGGCCTGAACTTTCCCTTCCCCCGCACACATGCTGGAAATGTTTTGAGCCCACAATTCTTCCAGCCTCTTGAAATAGGTAATGAGAGATCTTGCTAATTACTTTTTTTTTTATAGATACGCTTGTTGATACTTTACTACTCATTCTATTTATACTGAGATTTTATATTTGAAGTTTGAATTATGAGGCTGGCAAGGTGGTTTGTTTGAATTGGTGTGTTAGAATCTCAGTTTGCATGAAGTTGTAAAATTTCTGTGAACAGATTTTTAGTTCAGATAGGAAAAACAAGTACATATTGACATCTGAAAATATAGTAATTTCTTCTGCCCTTTTTCATTGTTTAGATTCAATTTTATAAATGTTATAAATTTAATGTTTATAAATTTTTTTGTGTCATATTTTTGTTTTTAATTTTCTAAATTCGTGATCAGATGCTATTCCACTTGTAAATGCTTGAATCCCTGTCAAATCACAAAACTTTTAAACCGTAAGCAACTGTAATATGTTCCTAAAATATTAGGAGGCTGGTTTTTCAAATATGGTCTAAGAGGATCATAGTGAGAAATAATTTAAATAACCCATTGCGTGTTCTTGTGGCTGATTCATGACACATTCTGCTCTGGAGACCTTGTCATAAGGTAGAACTTGTTAGATACGTTTTTTTTCTTTAAAAAGATCTAGACTAGGCTTTACTGGGATTATATAGTTAGTAATTGTTGAAATAAATTATGATGCAGAATAATTATTCTGGAATTAATAGTATTACTTGTTGATATACATGATCTCTCTGTAGGTCCCTTCCAAATCCCCTCCATCAACTGGCAACAGAATCAGGCCAACTTCATTTACAGATCAGAATGATGAAGGCACTTTAACACCAGACAAAGAGGTCAGTAGAGAACTGGTTTTCTCTGTTTTTCAGCTTAAAAAATTCTAACATTGTGTCCTTTGGTGCTTTTTTTTTTTTTTTAATTCCTCAATCTCACTATTTCCTGTGCATTTATAGATGTGAATAGTCTATTTTTTAGGTTGAATACTAAAGTGTTTAATATTAATAAAACAGATCTTTAACCTGTAGTGATTAACCCCCAGATGAGGAAATGTTTTAAGTCTTCAGGTCTTAAAAATCTTACTCCTGAACTGAACTCAGTGAGGTAGTGGGACAGAAGATACATTCAGAGAGACTAACTTCATTTTTGCCCTGCTTTTGGTTGAAAAGCCTAGGTGAATCCAGGTAATCTGAGGTGGATGATCCAAAAGTTTTAAACAGAGCATTTGTGGTTGTTGCTAACCATGCCAGTAATAAGTATCAAACTCAAAGTTATTTCCCCCACCCCATTTCCTCTGTCCCCTGCCCCCAAAATAAAAAGCAACCCAGCCCTCCTCACCCCCCCAAAAAAACCTAAACAATAAACCAAACTGAGTCTAAATTATCAGTCATAAAATATGATTAAAATAATTATCAGGATGATGGGTAACCTTGACTTGCATAATAAAGCAAACAAAGAAGATAATCTGGATTTACCTCGTTTCACAGTGAGTACTACAGCTCTTTTGAAGTGGCTTGATTTTAAAAAAGGCAACAAATACAAACAAACAAAAAATTTCCCTGACTTAGTGGGCATGGACATAAGCTGGTAGCATATTTTTCAGCGGAAATGTTGTGTCCTAGTCAGAAAATTCAATTGCTTCATTTTCCCACAAAAAATCATGTGTTTTCTTGCAGTGGAACAATCCACTTTAATTTTTAACACCATGTTTTCTTTAGGACATAATCAGCTATGCCTGAAATTTGTAATAGATTTCATTATGAATGCTATCAGTGATTACAGCTTGGCAGTTTGCTCCCTGCAATAATAGAAATTAAAGGGAAACTACTTCATGATTTGATTTTGTATTTTGTATTTTCTAATAAGTACTTATTTTCTCTACTGTGAGATATATGTATATGTATGTATGTATGTATGTATGTCTGTAATGAATTTCCTCTCTTCCTGGAGAAAGATTTTCTGTTAACTGGTGCTCCAGAATGTTAGCAAGCAGTGTCACCCAGGATAAATTACCAATATTTTCCGTAAGGATAGTTTTCTGTTCTTAATGCAGGGTATAGAAGTAGCATATTGCCACATGAGAACTACTGCTGTGGTCTAGAAGGAGTGAGTTGGTACTGAGAATTGATTCCCCTCTTTTTTTTTTTTTTTTTTTTAATTTATTGTACATTGTGCAGGATCTTAAAGAACTGATTTGGCCAAGGTTTTCTGACTTTTTAAGAGGCAAAAGCTTAGGAGAATATGAAGTATTGAAGCCATGAGTCATGTTCTTCTGTGCAACTGAATCACTGTTCTTTGTCTGTCATTAATTTGGTGCTGCCTCCACAAATGGAAGAAATCTTCCTTCCTTTTTCACTGAGAAACAAAGGAAAAAAATTCACTGGTAACACTCCTCACCCTTTTATTGTACTAATGCCAGCTGTTTTTCTGCTCAAATACTTACTGGTTGACTGAAAGGCAGAATACTATTCCTGAGCTTGGGTTGATTTTTGAAGATGATTGCTTTTATTCCAAATCTGAAAAAGGTATGTGAGCCTGAAGGCTTACCTTCTTTTTCAATTTAATCAATTGATTTAGTAAAAAAATAATAGTTCTTTTCACAATTTGGATAACATATTTAAAAGATACATATTTTTTAAAATTTTGTTGGATGCTACAGACATTTCACCTGTATGTATCAATGCTTTCTGTAGTGTTCATAATTTCTATTGAGAGCTACATTTACTTAATTAGATATGTGTTGTCCCCAGCAAACTCCATTTTCAGACTGCTATTCCAGATAAACAAGAGAAGCAAAGGATTCCCCATAGCAAATGCCAAGTTACATTGGAAGAACATGTATCTCTGAATAGAGTGGTTAGACTGGAATGACCAGAGAGACAGAAGGAGAAATAAGATTAAGAGTGGAAACAGAAGTACTAAAGTATCCTCAGATTTACAGTTATCCTTGGTCTTAGGGGAGCTGCCATAACAGTTTTACTTGTGAAACACATCCTTTAATTAGAAATTCAGGAAGTAGTGAAGTCCTAAGGGGATGAAAACCTCTTGCTTTTTTGGTAAGGTCTGGTTTTACAAAATCAAATGGAAAATTTTGTAAAAAATTAAGTTTAAATGATTAAGACAAGAAATTTAGTTTCTCCAAAAATTTCTCATAAATGTTGGTGGTATGATTAAAAGCAAATAATCTTTGCAATGTGTTTGTTGGATTAGATTTTCATAAAATTCAGTTCAGCAGCAGTATACTATGCTTAAATAAGGTGCAGTTATTGCATATTGTCACTGAAAATACATGCCCTGATTATATGGGCACATTATGTCTTTTAGAGCGCATTTTTTTTGCAGTGTTCTCATTTGACCAAGCAATTGTGTTATGCGCAGGTGTCAATGACAGTGGCATTACAGTGAACTGTTGGACAATATTTGATACAGTGAAAATATTTGGTTGAAGAGTATTGTATGCTAAAACATTTTGCAGTTCATGAATAATTGCTAACCCTTTTAGTACTGAAAGCTAAGCAAAATTAGTGTTTCATTATTCTTTTGTATGGTTTGTGTCCTCTGTGAGCTATGTTTTAGTGTGTCTTTAAATAGATCAGGTTTTTTTATTTTTGCTTCTGTAGTATGAAAGTTCCAACTATTACACATGAAATCTTTGGTTTATTCTCAGTATATTTTTATAATAAAAACAATTTCAGAATTAATTACAGTTGTAAATGGCATCATTAGTCTGATCAAAGATTTATAATAAAACATATATGCAAACATTCTTGCTTTATATTCTACAATGATAAGATTTTTTTAATATTTCAAAATCCCAAGATGTTATCAATTTAAAATAAACCTACAGCTTGTATGCTCCATTTATGGAATACCAGGTCAGTTTCTTTTTCATGCCAGCTTTCCTCTTCAGCTTGTATTTTATTAGATATGTGGATCTCCAGTAGAAGTATTACAGAAAACCTCATAATCTTTTCATGTATAGGAAAAAGCAGACCTCTGCCTAGTTCTGTATTCTCTTATTGCACGTAGCTTGTAAAATATGACTACACTGTGAGGTAAAGCTACTTCCATAGAACTTCTTCAGACAATTTGTGTATCCAATGCTTTCTGAGTTGGTATGCTGCTGTTTGAAAAGAGCCCTAGACTATTCAAATATGCTTACTTAGTGATTCCAGTTTTTTCTGGGGAAGACTAGTGATTGGTTTTCAAACTGTTACCGCATTGACTTTGAACAGAGTTTGAGGTGAAATACATCAGTCGTATTCACTATAGTTCCTGGAAGTTAAAAATGTTCTTTTTATTCTACAATATACTTGTTTACAAGTATACAAGGCCCAACTGCAGAAGATAACAAAGCTAGTGCTAGTTTGCTACCAGCTGACAGCAAACAGCTGATATATTGCTGTGGATGACCTCCCAGTCATGCAGATCCAAGTATCATTGACATCCTCATGAGTGTTATGGAAGTGACAGCAGAGCACAATATATATAGCTCCTAGACCTTGTCCCGGTTTGAGACATATTCAGAGGAACGTCTGAAATGAATGTTCTCTGATAGAAGGCAGGTTATAGCCACCCCTCCCCCACCAGGTTTGGAAAGGATTTTCCTTGGAGGAAAGTGAAAAAAAATGTTATTTATTTAACAAGCAGAGTGCGTACAGGCACAGAAAAAAGGATAATGCTAAATAATAAAACCTCTTGCTGTGGAGAGAAACCTGGTAAAATTCCAAGTCCTTTGTGGGTGTGGCTCTCTCCTCTCTGGAGCTGGGTTTCGGCATGGGCCCCTCCAGGCCACGGTGTAGGGTCTTCTGGATGATGTTCTGGTGTTGCTGAACAGTCCAGAAAAGAAGAAGAAGAAACCAAAGACCCAGGGGAAAAAAAAACTTTCTTGCCTCAGCTTGCAGACTAGCTGAAAAGCAAAGGAGTTTAACTCTCCATCTCTCTCCTGAGAAAAGAAACTGAGAGCTGGGAAAAAGCAGAAAGGTGCTTTCCTCTGCTCTGTAGCAGCCGGGAATGCAGGGGAGTGTATAGCTGTGTCCTTGAACACAAAACCGCTCGGGTTTCTTTTTTCTCCCTTTCTCTCAGACCCAGCTTAAAGACACAGAAAGGCACAGGATTCATGTCTGGCATAGGGCAGATGATAGGGGATACAGTATCATACAGTCACCCCAAGACAGACCTAAAAATAAATTAGTCAAGGTATTTTTTGGTCTCACTTCAGTGGTATATAATGTTATTAAATTAGTTTAAATGTTTCTCTAGGATTGGCTATTAATAAAGCACGACAAGTAAAGCTGTAATAATATTCCTTCAGTACCTTTGTTATTCCTGCATCTTTTCTGTATTCATATGCTTAATTTGAAGTACTGCTAAATAGGTGTTGGCATGCAAAGATGGTAGTGGTTCAGATATATCTGTGCTTTTTTTCCTTTCTGATATTTAAGACTAAATTTTGGAGGCTGCATAAGCTAGTTTGAATCTAAACTTGTATTTTACAACTCCTGGTACATACACCAACATGCTTAGGTTGCTCATCAAAATTAAAAGCAAACCAGAAAAGACCTTGCATTTGATTTCCGTACTACGTTTTTCTTAAAGTGCAGTTCTTCTCTCCTAGATTTTGGGGCTTTTTTAATTGTAGGGAGAAACCCCTGAAATTTTAGCTCTTCAGTTTTTCCTATTCCCTTATCACAGCAGGGATAAGGCAAAAAAGATTATGTTGCAAATTGCACAAAGCTTTTATAAATAAGTATTTTGTAAATAAGAAAATTACTGAATTATTCACAACTTTTTTTCCTGACATTCACCACTGTTGGGGTTTTAGGAGTTCTCCTATTTTCTTTTTCTCTTAAATAATTTTCCGCATGTATGTTGCCAGGGGGACAAATTACTGGGTGCTTAAGAAAAACAGAAGACCTGGCCATAGGGGGAGGGGTCCTTCTGGTTACTCTCTTTCACCTGGGGTTTTCTTGTGTAGAGTGGGATGCTGCAAGATTTGAACTGGGAAAAAAGGGTTGGGTACAGCTCCTGGCTGGCTGGTGTTCTTGGCGGAGGGAGAGGAGGGCTCCCATCTTTGTGGAGGGAGTTCGTCGCTGCTGGAGGCTTCTGCTTTCATCTGCCTTCCTTCTACTGTGAGTGGAGTTTGCTCGCTGGAGCAGCTGTTGCACTGGGACTCTAATACCCCACCTTACTAAAAGAGGGACCTTTTCACCATCTGCTCGGGTGCCTCAGGGAAAACCCCCGGATTCCCAAGCCTGCCTTTCCCTGCCTGCTGGGGAGCTGGGCTGCGGCCGCCCTGCTCACCGTTACTTCGAGCCTTCGCTGCTCTGTAGCTCTGCACGTCCTGCCTGCTGAGACATCCCAGGGTTCCCACCGCAGCTCCAGAGTTCGTCTGCCATGTGGGATTTGTGCTCATCTCTGCTGTTCCCGAGGGTCCGGCCAGACACCGGGATCGGCTGCCCAGGGGTTTGTGAAGCCTTTGCGCCATCTCTTCCCGGGATCCCAGGCCACCAGTGCCGCGTGCTCCCCGAGCTCGCTCCGGAGCGCCCCCTGCAGCCGCGGGGGAACCATCGCACCTGCCCTGCTCACCGGGAGCCGCCAGCGCCCCTGCCGGCTGCGAGCGGAACTGCACCCGAGGGGAAAGGGCCTGACAGCCGAGAAGGCTGGGACTGGGTTTGTGATTGTTTGCTGTTACTGCCATAGTTATTGCTGTTTGTTTGCCTTGTTATACACGTATATATATAAAATAGTAAAGAATTGTTATTCTTGTTCCTCATATCTTTGCCTGAAAGCCCCTTAATTTCAAAATTATAATAATTCGGAGGGAAGGAGGTTGCATTTTCCATTTCAAGGGTGGCTCCTGCCTTCCTTGGCAGACACCTCTTTCAAACCAAGACAACCACCTTGGACAAATAACCAAATTTATTTATTTAATTTACTCTGGGGAATGATTTTTTTTTCCGGTAAGAGTCGAAACTAAACCTTTAGCTGATTGCTGACATCTTCTAGCTCCCTGAAGTAGATGAGAAAATTTTCTCTTAGATGACTTTTGTAGTCTCATCCTCTTCTCTCTGTCTTGCTGTGCTGGTATATAACATAGCAAAACTGGTCGTGTACAATTACAGAATCTTTTAAGTGTTAACATACTTCAAATACACGTATGCCATGATGCACTTTGCTAACAAGAAGTATGAATTTTCAAATTTGGTTGATAACAGGTTAATACAAAATTTGGAACTACTGATTCTCTTCTTTTTCTGAAAGGGAATAATAATTACCTTTGGCAATCAAACATACTATATGCATGTAACATGTATAATATTCAACTACTGCCATCTCCAGAGCAGTGAGACTTGGGTCAAACTCTGATCCCTGTTAGATTTTGGGTTTTCTTTCACAGCGTATTAAGGAAGCTCTTGATCTAGGAATTGAATGTACTTTGGCCTTTGTACCTCACTTATCAGAATCCTTGCAAAAGAAGATTTGAGCATGGTATTTCTTCAGAGGGAGGAGGAATAATAAGAATAATAAGAACACAGTTGTTTCTGGAGTTCAGAAAGTCCTTAAAGATCAAGTAAGGCTGCTTCACTTAGACCAAACTTGAGTGCTACAAAAACTGTTCAGAATGTTGAAAATACAAAGGTTATTTAAACAATAACTTTATGTGTCCTTTGATAAGGTAAATGTCATCTGGCATTTGGCTTCATCAACCATTTTAGCTCATTTGCAACTTTCTATCCAAGATAGAAATGTTTGTTGCTTAGTAGGATTTTACTTGCAAAAAAACAAAGTTAAATATTGTGACAAAAGATCAGCGATGTCACAGCCTGTTAAGGAAACTTTCCTGTTTGACCACCAAGGAGCCACTCTGGCAGTCACACTTGCACCACCCCAGGCTTTTGCTGCTGGGACTGAAGCCCCTTCACCACAAGCAGCTCCAGTGAGCTGATGGGTGCCCCACCTGACTCCACACACACTCACACTGTCAGGCAAGTTTCCCTCACTGCCTTGACCCAAGGTTTCTCGTAGCAGAGTCCTAGACTCTGCTTCCTTTAAGAATTTTTATCATGGTGCAGTGATATAATGACAGATGGAGTTGAGTGTCTCCTGGTAGGGACCCTGAACAAAGGAATGCCTGGCTTTCATTCTGTGTGCCTGTTTTAATGGTGATATTTGATCTGGGGTCTTCTCACTGTTCATTGAGTTCTACGGAGTCTCTGAGTTACTGTCCACCATCCAGCCGACATAGCAAGTCTGTGCCTTTTATTGGGCAAAGGGCTCATCACTGGGGGTTTCAGTCATTTCCCCCCACCCAGGCCACAACCTGTAGCTTGCAGTGCAACTGTACACTGAGATACTTGTACCAGTTGTAGTCCTCAACAGCCTTCAGCCTATAAATTCAGTGCTTGAGATTAAGGACAGTATGGGCTAGGGAGATGATTTGCTCTGGAGTATCACAGAATTGGTACGATGGGAAGGAACCTCTGGAGGTCATGTAGTCCAACTCTGTGCCAAGGCAGGGTCACCTTGAGCAGGTTACACAGGAAAGGGTTGTGTCCAGGTAGGTTTTGAATGTCTCCAGAGATGGACACTCTATGACCTCCCTAGGCAGCCTGTTTCAGTGTTCTGCTACCCTAAGTATAAAGAAGTTCTTCCTCATGTTGTGGTGGAACTTCCTGTGGTTTAGTTTATGGCCATTACTCCTTGTCCTGTCGCTGGGCACCACTGAAAAGTCTGGCACCATCCTCTTGACAACCTTCTTTGAGGTATTTGTATGGATTGATTAGATCCCTTCTCTGTCTTCTCTTCTTTAGACTAAAACAGGCCCAGCTCCTGCAGTCTTTCCTTGTGAGAAAGATGTTCCAGACCCCTACTTATCTTTGTGGCCCTCTGCTGGATCCTCTCCTGTACTTCCTTATCTTCATTGTACTGAGGAGCGCAGAACTCGATACAGCACTCCAATGTTGTCTTATTAGGGCTGAGTAGAGGGGGAGGATCACCTCCCTCAACCTGCTGGGAACAATCTTCCTCATATACCCCAGGATATAGCTGCTAGGGCACTGCTGGCTCGTAGTCAACTTGAGACTCCACCGAGACTCCAAGGTCCTTCTCTGCAGTGCTGCTCTCTAGTAGATCAGCCCCCAACCTGTACTCATACTTGGGATTATTCTTTTCCAGGTGCAGTCCCCTTGTTGAACTTCATTAGGTTTCTCTGTGCCCAATTCTCCAGCTAAAGGTCCTGCTAAATGGCAGCGCAGCCTTCAGGTGTATCAGCCACTCCTTCCAGAGTATGTTTGAAACAAAATGTTGGAAGATCTTAGTAGGATTTCTATCGCAAGCTTCAAGTGTGATATGATGGCTTTCTTAGGATTAGAGAAGGGTAAAGAATGACTTATATCTTTCCATGTTCTGTTTACGGTATGCTTCATCTCAGTTGATTCTCTGCTTGTCTAGTTTTTTTGATCACAGTACCAGCTTAGTGCTGATGTGATGCTAGTGATACATTAGACAGTATAGCACCAGATGTCTTTAATGTTCCTGAAGCTGTCAAGATAATTCAGAGTGGGTTTTAGGACAAATCCTGAAGCACAAGAATCTTTTGTGGTAATACTACTTAATTTTGTCTGACTAGCAGCCTGTTTCTTGTCTGTTTACAGGCAGAGGTGAATAATTTTTTAGCGATTTTTAATACCCCTTTCCCTAACACCCCTGCCCCTGAGTTAACTAGACAGTTTGTTCTTAAAGTCATACTGAATAGATGGTAGAAAAAAAAAATGAAAAATGCAGATAAAAACACATGTAAATATTGGAAAGCATTAAATAGTGTAATTACAGGACTCACTAGAGAGCTCTGCCTGTAATTTAACTAAATATGTAGCAGGTTATGAGCTGTCAGAGTAATAATACTGTAAGCAAATCTTTAAATATTTTCATTATTGGTCACTTAACATTGGAGAGTGGAGGATGAACTCACTAATGGGCAAATGCAACCAGTTCTAAATGTGTTAAAGAAATACCACTCTTGGACCATGACTGAATATATTCTGTCTTTCATAACTATTTGAAGTGTGAATCTCTCGTCTTGGCTATTGAAGAGGAAATATTTTGAAATTTAATATTGATAGAGTGATCACTGTTTTGCCGCAGTATTGTTCTGCCCTTCTTTATTTGTAGGGTTGGCTCACAGAATCACAGAATTAAGCGGGTTGGATAAGACCTTTTAGATCATCAAGTTCAACCTGTGACCTAACACCACCTTATCAATTAGACCATGGCACTAAGTGCCACATCCAGTGTTTTCGTAAGCACCTCCAGGAACAGTGACTCCAACACCTCCCTGGCCAAACCATTCCAATGCCCAATCACTCCTTCTGTGAAGAACTTCTTCCTAATGTCCTCCTAAACCTCCTAAACCTAAACTTCCTCTGGTGCAGCTTAAGACTGTCACTCGTTTCCTGGGAGAAGAGACAGACCCCCACATGGCTACAATCTCCTTTCAGGCAGTTGTAGAGAGTGAAAAGGTCTCTCCTGAGCCTCCTTTTCTCCAGGCTAAAGAACCCCAGCTCCTTCAGCCACTCCTCATAGGAGTTGTGTTCCATACCCTTCACCAGCCTTGTTGCCCTTCTCTGGACATGCTCCAGCATCTCAACATCCTTCCTAAATTGAGAGGCCCAGAACTGGACACTGTACTCAAGGTCTGGCCTCACCAGTGCTGAGTACAGGGGAAGAATCACTTCCCTGGTCCTGCTGGCCACACTATTCCAGATCCAGGCCAGGATGCCTTTGACCTTCTTGGCCACCAGGGCACACTGCTGGCTCATGGTCAGTCTGCCATCAGTCAGCATCCCCTTTCTGCCTGGCCACTGTCCAGCCACTCTGTCCCCAGCCTGTAGTGCTGCAGGGGATTATTGTGACCGAAGTGCAGGACCCGGCACTTGGTCTGTTAAACCTCATATCATTGGATTCAGCCCATGGATCCAGCCTGTCCAGGTCCCTCTGCAGAGCTCTCCTACCCTCCAGCAGATTGACATTCACACCCAACTTGGTGTTATCTTCAAATATGCTAATGGTAGGCTTGATCCCTTCATCCAGATCAGTGATAACGATTTTAAACAGGACTGGGCCTGACACAGATCCCTGGGGGACCCCACTAGTGACTGGCCACCAACTGGAGGCAGCACCATTCACCACCACTGTTTGGGCCCGGCCATCCAACCAGTTCTTAACCCAGAAAAATGTGCACCTGTCCAAGCCACGGGCTGCCAGCTTTTCCAGGATTATTCTGTGTGAGATGGTGTCAAAGGCTTTGCTGAAGTCCAGGTAGACAACATCCACAGCCTTCCCCTCATGTACCAGGCAAGTCACCTGGTCATAAAAGGAGATCAGGTTGGTTAGGCAGGACCTGCCTCTCCTAAATCCATGCTGGCTGGGTCTGATTCCTAGGCTGTCCTGTAGGTCCTGTGTGATCGCACTCAAGATGATCTGTTCATAATGTTGCTGGGCACTGAGGTCAGGCTGACATGCCTGTAGTTTCCCGGATCCTTGTTTTGGTCCTTCTGATGTATGGGCATTACAATGGTCAGTTTCCAGTCATCTGGGACCTCCCCAGTTAGCCAAGACTGATTATAAGTGAGGGAGAGTGTCTTCATGATCTCTTCTGCCAGCTCCCTCAGCACCCTACGATGGATCCCATCTGCTCCCACAGCCTTGTGAGCATTTTAAGTGGCTCAGCAGGTCACTAACTGCTTCCTTCTGGATTTGCAGGGGGTCTATTCTCTGTCTGTCTACTAGCTCAGGAGGCCAATTGTCTTGAGAACAATCTGTCTTTTTGTTGAAAACTGAGGAAAGGAAGGCTCCTTCCCTTCTGTGCTTGCCTTTACTCAAGAAAGAGTAGGGCAAAGCTGAGATGATTTAGAAATGTTCTTGCATCTGATCAACATCAGTGAAACAAAACAGAATTTTAAATTGCATTCTACTCTTTTGTGTAAACTTTTAGTTACAATGGAGACCCTGGAGTTGTACGTCTGCAAACTCAAGCAGTGCTGCATCAATTTCCTTTTTCTCAAAATCATAACTGTAATATGGATTGGCATATTTTAGGCAGTGGATGCTTTGGATCTTCTTACCCTGTTAAAACAGGGTTGCATATCCCTATCAGTCTACCAGATAGTTTGAGTGAATTTTTAAAAATGAACTTGTGCCATTGCTTAAAGTTCTTTGTCATCTTACCTGTATGTTTTGGGTTTTATAATGAACATTTTATGAAAGAATGGATTTGAGATTTATGTCTGAGCCTCCTGAACTTGGCTGCACTAACCCGGTCATGGATTTCCAGGGATGACTGAAAATGTAACAGTTCATAGATGCTGAACAAACTGACAGACCATCTTTTTTGTGGGGGATGAACTTGTTAGAGATCAAATAGAAATTCTTCTTAATGCAGGCTTTTAGTGTACTAAATAATGCGATTAGGATTAGGCAGAGTAATGCTATGGTGAAATGTCACAACTTAATCTTTTGAGCACTAGCAGGCTGTTACTGTGAAGAGATAATTTGAATTGTCTGTGATTCGTGAAGTTCTTGATGGTCATGTTAGAAGTGATTTAAGCTGAAGATAATATATGTTACATGTTGAAAATGTTCATAATCTTTTGGTTAATAATATTTGTGTAATCCATTTATCAGTGCTTTGCAAACTGTTTCATCTTCTTAACCTTTGCATGTTTGGTCTTCTCCAAACGTGCAAAGTAATTTTTATCCTAAAAAATATCATAATTTTATTTGTGAATTTGCATGCTTCTAATTCATGAGACAATCAGGCTTGCTTGTAGTATTGCTGCTGTATGTTTGTACACTTGTGTATACCTAGTATATGTCTTTTCTCTTATTGGCATATGCCCTTTCAAGAGGAGCAAGAGCTTTTACGACCATCAACACTTGAAGATTTTCTGGAATTATCACTTGTCAGTTTCCTTATTTTTGTCTTGTCTGAAAGCTCAGAGGAGGAAAAAACTTAAGTCTTCTTCACCTGAAAAAAAAAATACCCACACATGTGCCCATATATATATGTACATATATATATATATATATACACACACAGGTACATATATATATACATACATATTTACACACACACATATATATATATATATCAGGAGCTTTAGCACAGCTTACTCTTAAGAATTATACTTCTAACAGGCTGAGAGAGGACAACAAACTCAGTGTGTGCTTGCTACCACAGTGAATGCACAGGGCAAGTGTGTTGAGGCCCCAGGGGAGTGAAGAAGATTGAGAGCATGAAGAATGTGACCATCTTTTTTATTAGCAGCTCATCTTTGTAGTAACTTAAAAGTGAGAAGTTTCAGTTGAGTTTGTTGGACATAACTAGTTATTGGCAAATTTGAGGTTGTTTATTGTATATGGCTGTCACTGAACATTTATTGCTTCTTACGTTTTTTGAAAGGGTTTTGTGAACATAAATTGAAAGTCGTGTAGCCTTTCAGATCTAACCCATGAAAATATTATTCTATCTTAATTTGAATTTATGTAATTAATCTGCTACAGCACTGGAGTCAATGTAATCGTCACAAAAAAAAGTAAATTTAACTCCTAACTTATATTACTATTTGATTACTAAAAGTACTGTTTAGTAACTTGATAGAGGGGTTTGTCTCATTATTTCAGAATAATTTTGTTTTATTTAGTGTTTTGGTTCAGTCAGCAGTTGAGTCTGAAATCTCAAGCTGTAAGGAAGTTAAACCTTGAACTTCTGCATGTCAGTATGAGCATGAGAAGAATATTTTTCTCAACTCAGTTACAGCATCCTAAATGCATTAGATTGCATTGCATTACATATATATATCCAATTTGAATTCAAATTCCAGTCTCTTCACTTCATGTTTTCACCTCTAGGAATTTCTATCTCTTCTTAGATACTGACTTGATAATTCAACTCATGGTATTTTTACAAAATAGTCTGCTAGTAGTTTAAAAAAAATTGTAAGGAATTTTTTAAAATGTAGACAGAATTCTAGTGTATAAGAGCACTAGATGATAAGCAGTCAAAAGCAAACATTTTATATTGTGTATAACTGAAATACTGATAGAATTTTTAGAATAATAAGTTGTTCATGGATACCTGAGAGCAAATAGGGCTCAGTGGCGTATGAAGGCAGCTTATCCACAGAAGCTTTAAAAAAATTACAGTATCAATGCCTGAAACATAGTTTTTATCTTGGGCTAAACTAGGATCTGTCTTTTAAATAGCATGCTTGTTTATTTCTAAATTATCAAAACTGTACTTTGGCTGTTCTGAAATGATCTAGTGCATATTTTCTGATTATGTCTTCCCTTTATCAATATCTGTTTTCTCATAAACTGCTGTATTGTTTTATTACATTTTTAATAGCATGGAAAAATTGAGTAAAATTTTGCAATGTTCTTTATTGCTTGATTTATTTTCATTTTCCTCCTTTTTGCATGGAATGACAGCTGTTAGCGGGGATGATAGCAGAACCTGCTTTTCTCTCTGAGTATACTATCTTTGCTTTGGATCCCACCAAACAACCTAAGCCACAGAGTGACGGTGTGGTGAGTCCTCCCCACCCCTCCTAGTGATGCCTTTAGCAGGTGGAGGAGAGTAATGTACTAGAAGGCAAACTTAGTTGCTTGTGGCTTGTTCTCACAAAGACCTCTGTCTTAACTACCTTGTTGCTAACCCTGCACTAAATTCCACAGAGTTAGTACCTGATAGCTCCTGGCTGGTATGCTGTATGATGTGAATTTACTGTAACATTAAAAAATTAACGTATTTTCTCTTATACAGGTAACAATACTCTACACAAATTTAAATAACTGTTGCACAAGTTTGTATGTTTGTTGCATAGAAATTTCCTCTTCGTATTTGTGTATGTCTGTATGTATTTCAAGACAAATGGATAGAATTAACATTGGGATTGGTTATGTGTAAAACTTACATGCTTTTTGCTGTGTACAGTGAAATGTAGCATGTCATTTACGACTAATGGTAGCAGGAAATAATTATTTCACATAGAGACAGAAGTTAATCTATGTTTAGTTGGTAACCTAGCAGTTACCATTGTGAGGATGAATAGTCTTTTTTTTTTAATAATTAGATTTTGCTTTAAATATATGTTTCTTTGCCTGGAAATGTTGTCTTCACCATATATAAGTGGGAAAGCTCGGTGAGAAGAGGCAAGAATTGAAGAAAAAGAAGCAAGTATAGGGAGGACTTCTACTTCCTGATATAGGCACATACAAAGCTGTATTCTTATTATTGGCACAGGACTGGAGTGGCATTTTTCACATGCTTCAGAGACATGGCATTCCTGAGTCCATAGTGATTCAAAGCACACTGTTTTTTAGAATCCCAGCTCATCTTGGTACTTTGTGATTACTTTGCTTTTCTTGTTTAGTAAGTGCTCTTTTCCTGCTCATGGTTTAAAATGACCAGTCACTGAAAGCTATAACAGGGTTGAAATTTAATAAGCAGGACATAGCACAGCACACCATGTTGCATTGGACTTGTCTCTCTCAGCCTAAGCAGGATTGGACAGAAATAGTGATTAGAATGGTGGTCCCTGGAAAGTGTATTCTGACCATATTCCAGGTCCAGCAATCGCTACTTAAAGAGTCACTGCAAATTTAATTAAGCTTTTTTAGTTTTCACTACACAACAGAATTACCTCAAAAAATTCATTTCAAATAACCTGTTTGTGTGAATGCTCAAATGTTGTCTTTATGTGGTCTTTAATATGTACTTTAGCGGCATATTTACTGGCTTGCATATTTATATACAAGACTGCATATATGCAACTAATTATAATGTAACAATTATTGGTAATGTGTTACCAGTGTGTATTAATATGTTACCTGTAAAACTCATTTTGTTCTTGGAACTTTTTGAAAATTATAGAGCACAATAAGAATTGGGAGAGGGAGAAAACAATGACAGGAAAGTTTATGGAGAATAGGATGACTGATTTAAAAAATACATATATTAAAGAAACACCCACATGATATATGTTTAGAAAACCTAGGTACACAAAAAGTACAGGAGAGGAAAGTTTCGCCAACACACACAAATACATACTAATTCTGCTAAAACAAACCAGTATTTTAACTGTATATGTAATCTGAGAGTGAATGGCATAGAGAAGTGACTGTAATGGTGGATTTTTTTGACTTAGATGAAGTTAGTATAAACTCTTTACTAACTAAGCTGCTTAGGTTTTGTTGCATGAAGAAAGAGTTCAAAATATTCTTGGACACAGTGGGGTTTTTTGTAAGGAAAAAATTAAAGGAAAATAAGGGAAGAAAACATGTATTAAGCTCTCCTTCTTTTCTCCCTCCATAATTACTCAGTTTTGGAATACTTGAGAAAGTATTATTATTAAAAGCAGTAAAATGTTTTTAAATACAGACATTTAAGCTTTCACTTGTCAGGCTTGCTCATCTATTTATACCTTTGAGAAATAAGTATGATTTTGCATTTCAGAAATAGGGAAGTAAGGTGGCACAAATGTTACTGGAACACCCTAATGTGCTCCAGTTGAAACTGAGCTCTGATTTACACACCTTCATAATAAAAAGCAACATTTTTATTAGAGCTTGTAAATATAGCTGTCTTTGGATAGAGATATGGATGTTATGTTCTATGAGTTTGTAGAGGAAAAACTTCCATTGGTCTCCAAAAACCCTGATGTAACTGCTGGTTTTAAGACTTTCAAAATGGCTGCTTGTGCTCTGTGAGTCTAATTTTGCTGAGAGCTTTCTTCAGGCTTATGGAAGGCTAGGGCTTTTAAGCTTTTCAAAGCCTCTTGGATCTATACTTATATATAGCAACTTCCATTCATGCTTACCATTCAGCATGTGGATACCCAAATACAATCCTTTGCCCTAGAGCACAGTGACATAGGCTTGCAGCAGCCAGATACCTATGGTGGTCCATTTTTTATATAAAAGATTACTAGTTTATCTCTTTTATTATTTATACCAATAGAAAGTCTAACCCCAAATATAGGTTATTCTTTTGTTCCCATAGATTGTATACAAAGATACCTGCATAATAAGTAGGAAACTTTTCAAAGTGGCAGCACTAGTTTAGTTTTGAAATTACATTTTTAAGGATCTTTGTAGGTCCTTAAATCGCAGCTTTTTAAGCATCTTCACAGAAAGGAACAGCAGCCATGGGTTTTATATTCATAAAAACCTGATTAAATTTAATAAATCTACTTAATCTTGTGTTTTAAAATAGATGTTAAATATTAAATTATACTTATTAATTACATGCACAAACCCACCCTAGTTTGCTTTAACTCTTTTTTATGTGTATCAGAATGCAAGATTTTTGAGAGAAGTGTGTGTGGTTAGTTTGTAAGTCACAGAATCACAGAATTAAGTTGTTTGGAAAAGATCTTTGAGATCATCGAGTCCAACCTATGACTTAACATCACCTTGCCAACTAGACCATGGCACTAAGTGCCACATCCAGTCTCTTCTTAAACACCTCCAGGGATAGTGGCTCCACTCCTCACTGGGCAACCCAGTCTAATGCCCAATCACTCTTTTTGTGAAGTCTTAGTAAAGTATTCGTCTTCCTCTCTTGTGAGTCCTATAGTAGCACAGCAGATGCTTTGTAAATTATAAAGCAGATGATAATTTTTTATTTGGATTATCTTATAATTAACTTTTCCTGTTAGGAAAAAAACCCAAGAACAGGTAATGGAGCCAAGAATTCAATGTAGAAGTGCTTCTGTTTAAAACCTGTAAAAACTGTTAATCCACTAGGAATAAATCCACTGCCACAGGATAGTGTTCTGAAGCAGAATGCAGGTTTTGTTCAAGCCGGGTGAAGCACAGTTTCCAAATCCAGACTTCTTGTATGGCTGGTTATTGCTCATTTTTTTCTTGTCTGTGTATGGGTAATTGCTCATTTCTCTGGTTTCCTTAACTATCTGGATTTCTCTTTGTTCTGTGGTATTTCTGTACTACCTCAAGTATGCTCCGTGTCAGACATTTTTGAAGCCCTTTTACAGTGAATCATTTCTCTGCCACATTAATGTTCAGATATGCCTATCTGGATATCCAGAGTAGAAGCTGTGAGTGTGATCATGTAGGAGATGTATATACAAGGGTGATTATGACTGAGATTTCAGTTCTAGGTACACTTTAGATTTTGCAGCTTTCATATAACTGTCAGGGTACAGCTTGATTAAAAGTTAAGAGTTACACTGCTCTTAGGTGAATTTACTAATATTTTGTTTGACATGCCTCAGTGTTTCACTTTTCTTGAAAAAATCCATGTCCAAGATGGTTTCTAGCATATTCTGCTAATTCAGTTGGACTGGATTTATACAGCAAAAAGCCATCTGGATTTGTGTAAGTTAAAATCATAGACTATCCTGAGTTGGAAGGGACCCACAAGATTGACCCAAGTCCATCTCCTGGCCCTGCACAGCACAGCCCAAAGAATACACTATGTTCCTGAGAGTGTTATACAATCACTTCTTGAACTCAGACAGGCTTGGTGCTGTGACCAGTTATCTGGGGAGCCTGTTCCAGTGCACAACCACCCTCTGGATGAAGAACCTTACTCTAATATCTTAGATACTTAATCTTCCCTGACAGAGCTTCATGCTGTTCCCTTGGGTCCTGGCACTGGTCACCACAGCTCCTACCCCTCCATATCCCCTCATGAGGAAATTGTAAACTGTTATGAGGTCTCTCGTCAGTCTTCTCCAGGCTGAGCAAGCCAAGTGACTTCAGCTGCTCCTTGTACAGCTTCCCCTCAAGGCCCTTCATCATCTTTGTAGCCCTCCTTTGGATGCTCTCTGAAGCTTTGTATCTTTCTTATATTGTGGTACCCAAACTGCACACAGCACTCGAGGTAAGGCTGCACCAGTGCAGAGCAGAGCGGGACAATCCCCTCCCTTGCCTGGCTGCTGATGCTGTGCCTGATGCACCCAGGACATGGTTGGCCCTCCTGGCTGTGCAGGCACTGCTGACTCACATTCAACTTTTTGTCAGCCAGGACCCCCAGGTGCCTTTCTGTGGTGCTGCTCTCCAGCATCTTGTTCCCCAGTCTGTCTGTCTGTACATCCAGGGTTGTCCCATCCCAAGTGCAGAATCCGGCACTTGTCTTTGTTAAACTTCATGTGGTTGCTGATTACTCAGCTCTTTAATTTGCTGAGGCCCCTCTTCCAGGGCCTCTCTGCCTTCAAGGGAGTAAACACCTCCTCTCAATTTAGTATCATTGTCAAACTTAGTGTACCTTCAAGTCCTGCATTCAAGTCATTTATGAAGATGTTGAAGAGCACAGAGGTGAGGATGGAACTCAGCCTGTGGAACCCCACTAGTGACAGGTCTCCAGTCTCATGCCATTCCATTCACTGTAACCCTTTAAGCCCGACCCATGAGCCAGCTGCTCATGCACTGCATGCTGTATTTATCCAGCTGTATGCTGGACATTTCGTCCAGAAGGATCCTGTGAGAAACAGTATCAAAAGCTTTACTGAGATCCTAAAAGGTTACAAGTGGCTTCCCTTGGTCAGCTCTGTGGGTAACCTTGTCATAAAAGGAAATCAGATTTGGCAAGCAGGAGCATCCCCTCATGAGCCCATACTGGCTGTGACCAGTGATTGCATTGTTTTGCAGTTGTTTTTCGATAACTCCCAGAAAAATCTTCTCCATAATTTTACCAGTCAATGAAATTAGACTAAGAGACCTGTAGTTTCCAGGGTCATCTTTCTTGAAAATTAGGACTGGGTTAGCAAACACCTGAACACAGAACAAAGAAAAAGGAGGATAGACCGGCTAGGAGCAGAAATGTCCAAACTCTGTAAAAAGAACCCCAAACCAATAAAAAAAAAACCCCAAAACAAACAAACCAACCGACTCAAGACTATTGTTTTTTGTTGTGTTGGTTTTGTTGTTTTGGGTGCGAGTTTTAAAAATGTATGTGTGTTTTGTTTTCCTTTGGGAATGCAGAAGTTTTGTGTAGGATGTATTTTCTGAAAGTCTGATTTTCTTCCCATGCTTGTTTGGAGTTTTAAACAGTTTGTTAGAAGCACTTCTTTTCCAGTTAGTTTCTGCCCCCCCAGTACACTGAAACAGAAAGATGGTATTACAGCCAACTCTTACTGATACTGGCTGTAAATACCAGTCATCAATTAGATTTTTCCTGCTAAAATTTTGTCTTTTTGTTGTTTCTTTGATTTGTCTGTAAATGTTATATAAATAATTATTGTGAATTACTTAATTGGAGATGTCAGTATTTGCAGATGTCTCGTACTAATCCATGCACACATAGCTGCTTTGTAGTTCTGCATATTGCAGCAGTCTGTTCTGAATTTAACAAACTAGCTTGTTTGCATGAAGATATCTTAATAAGCTTTCTAAAGAAAGTACTAAAAACACAGGCAAAGAAAAAAGCATGGATGCTGTTTCTAGGAATCAGTGAATTACAGTCCTTGTAGTCTGTTTCTTCTAACGGTTGTTTTTACCTCCTACAGAACTTAACTAAACAACCACTTCCTGGAGCCACAGAAAACAATGGAAGTGAACCTGTCTCTCCACAGGTATGTGGAGGGCATGGGGAGTTTGTTTCCTCCTTCCCTACTGTGCTGTCTTTGTGTTACATTGGCTTGAGTGCCCAGTATATATCTTCATGCTGAAGTAGGGATGATAAGTACTTGCCTGTCAGGATGCTCGGATATTTTCTTTGTGTGTAATGCCATCAGCTGCTATTAAGTATTGTCACTGACGTGTGGAGGTTTTTTTTTTTTTGGTAAGGGCAGGTTAGCAGAGTGCCAGCATTGAGATGCATCTTGTTGCACACCCGTCACGGGATACAGAGCATTAAACTCACTTTCAAAAGTAGAGGGCCTATTGCATGTCTGGAAAGCTACCTTCTAGCTGAAGGAAAAGAACTGATAGGCTAAAAATAGTGTCACTAGTGACAAAGATGTAGGTCATTTTTTAATATTTGTCAGGGAAACATTTAGCTTGCTGAAATGGGATTAGCAATGGCTCCTGGCACATGCCTCCCAATATTTGATTGTAGGGGCAACATTGTGTAGTAATGCTTTTACATCACTTTTGTAGCACCAGCTGTATAGGTTACCACAGTGCAGAATCTTTTGGTATAGAATGAAGTCAGTACTGTAGCTGCATAAATCAATAATTTTGTTTTATGTAAAAATCATAAGCCATTTAAAATAAAAATAAGAAAAGGACCGTTCAAGATGGCTTGCTAGAACTAACGATCATACAATAATAACTTCTACAATCAATTTCTTTTCTTCAGCGTAGGAAAGTATCTGTGTCTTTAAGATAAATGTAGTCTTCTCTTTAATACATCAAGAAGTGAGTCAGTTATCTTTTTCAAGTTTGAGACAAAAGTAAATAACCATTTATATTAGTTACACATTCTTCACTTTTTAGGGGGATTACACAGAAATGCATTTTTCTAAAAGTTTAAATCAGAGCTGTAGTTTATTAGATTTAGTTGCTATCTGAAATTGTGCACATCTGGTGGTTGCATGCATGATTTTTCTGCACAAGGACATGATCTTTTAAGGAAATGGCAGCTGCTTGCTGTCATGTGTATGTTAGGCAACAGTAATTTATTTGCACAGGTCAGGTCTCTTTTCTGGACTTTAGTGTGTCTGTCTGCCTAAAAGCAGTGCAGAAATAATTACTTGCTTTGAATTTTTGCAGCAAAGTGACAGTCAGTCTTTTGCCCAGAAGCTTCAGCTTCGAGTACCCTCCATGGAGTCTTTGTTTCGAAGCCCAGTAAAAGAGACCCTATTTCGCTCTTCTTCTAAGGAGTCCCTAGTACGAAGTTCTTCAAGAGACTCACTGAATCGACTAGACTTGGAAGCCATCAGTCCCACCTTTGATTCACCTTCTGACATTGAAAGTGAAACAGAAGAGCCTCTGGGAAATATGGACAGCTTCAGCAAAGAGCAGTTGCTGCAGCGTCTGCGTAGAATGGAGCGCAGTTTGGGCAACTATAGGGGAAAATACTCAGAGGTAGGCAATGTGACTGGTTTAGCTTGGCAGAAAGGGGAAAGAGATTAGGCTAATAGATACTGCAGCAGTGGACAATCTTTTGTTTTCCTATTTGGAGCAAATGTTTCAACTTACAACTAACACAGAAGTTAAATTGTTCTAAGTCTAGTTATTTTTGACCTAGATAAGTCAAATGTTTTTCTGGTAATAAAACATGTAAATCCTTCTCTTGTTTGTAAATAATTTTCTGATGTCAGCAATAGAGGTAATTAATGGTTACTCACACAGAGCAGGACTATTAAGATTTCAACTGAAAGCATCTAGCGGGGGGTGGAGTTTGCTACAGAGGTGAGCATGACTTGTACTCCCATGACAGCAAGTTTACTTTTTTTCTGAAACTTGTTCTTGAAATGCACAGTGTATATTCTATCCATGTGCAATAGGCAAGCATTTTGTTTTCAAGAAATAAGTTATATTCTTCATAATTTCCAGATATTCCCTGGGAGGAATCAATTCAAACACCTTTTTTTTTTTTTTTTTTTGGTATTTTAGTGAAAACAAATTATGTAAGTAGTTTCACTACTCATTTTTCAAATTACGGGGGGAAGTAAAGCTGTCTAACTGATGGTGGTGTGTTGGTATTGGGTTTTTCAACTAGTTTGGAGGTTTTGTTTGATTTTTTAATTGTTTTTTGAAGTGTGAGGGTGTTGTATTTAAAACTGGATGTTTGCACTGTTTTTTACAGTTCTTTTAATGTTTGCTGCCCTCAAATACAAAAATTCCTGTGCAGACTTTTGTCTACTAGTGTCGAAATCCCTGGAATCTAAAATATGCTACAGTGACTGCAGTATTCAGAATACGGCTGAAACAGCAGTTGTTTCACAGTGATTTTTCCTTCACTTCCAGCTAATGTAATAAGTATTTTTTGAAAGTTTATGTAAATAGTAGTTGCTAAAATGAAAATTCTTCAGTTTGTGGGTTTGTTTTAGTGCCTTCTTGGTTGTTTGGAGTTTTTTAATTAGTGTAATCTGTCCAGCAGTTCCTAACTTTCTCTGTCAAAAAGGCTTGGTTTTTTTCCCTGGTTTTGTGAGTTTCTTCAGTTCAATTTGAAAGAATTGTTTTGCTGGAACTTGGAAGAAACTTGTTTCAATACATAATGAGTAATTAAGGCAGAAATATTTTTTCCCCTCCTAAAGTAGGATGCAAAGTTAGCATCTCAAAAATATGGTAAAGGAAGCCATCCATAGCAGTTTCGGTTTTCTTTTAAGGGCAAAATAAATATGACTTTGAAATTAAAAGTAATTTTGAATTTTGAAACTGTTTTAATTTGTTTTAAATAAGAATTTGAAGATATATTTTGACATGCTGATTTCTGTTTTGGGTGTTGAGATTTGTTTTTCTTAAATTTTTCATCAGTTTGAAAACAGAATGTTCTAATTCCAAGTGCCATTATGCTACTTCAGCTTTGGCAGTTGTATTCAAATATTTAAGTAAACAAAGTTGTGCAGTTACTTGTTAAGTCCTTTTGTCAGCTTACAGTGAGAAATGAAATACTGTCCATTTTCAATCTGTCTTTGCTGGATATATGCAAAGCACATGGGATGAGAACATTACACAGACCTTTTTTTGTTATTTAGAAGTGTATTTTTTAATGCATCCTCTTTGTAAAATTACTTTTACTTAATCTCTCTGGGATATGTACTTTTACAAGTGGTCATCTCTGTGGGGTAGTTGTCTGGGATGTAACTTTCTGATACTGTTTGGTTTTGATCCCTTGTGTTGAAGGATGGTGTGTGGTCTGTCTTCTCAGGGAAGGGAAAACTCTGTATGAGTGCTGAGTAACATCACTGTTTCGTCATGTAGGCTTTTATTTTTTTAACACATTAGAGATATTTTATAGTTAGAAAATGGAAATATTAAGAAAATTTAAGTATGTTTCTATGAAAAGAGCATTCTCAAGTGGAGTAAAGAGTTTGAAAATACAGGTAGTGATACAACTAAGGAGGTTTGATGGCTATATGCAGATGCATTGTCATCTTTATATCCAATTTGTGTATTTTAGCTAGTGTCTGCCTATCAAGTTATCCAGCGGGAAAAGAAGAAGCTGCAGGTAAACATTACTTTTCATTCTCTCGTACCTGGATGCTTTTTTGAATCTTAAAATGTGTAGTGCCAATACAGATTTAATTTTCAGTGCATTGTGTGTGTGTAACAGAAGATGGTTTCTTAGGTGGGATTTCTAAGGAAGCTAAGCTAAAATTATTTTGTCAAAATAACTGTGAAGTATTGTACTCCAGCCTTTTTTTTTTTGCATCAGCTGACTTCAGGGGATAGATTGATAGATTGCCAAGCCACAGTTGGCAGTTTATGACAATACAAAAGAGAAACAAATCATTACATCTGTTAATTCTTCAAATTTATTTTCCATTTTAAAATTACATGTAACATACCTGATCTTTATTCTTCGTTTTTTCTTAAGAGCATACTGAGTCAAAGTCAGGATAAAGCACTTCGCAGAATTGGAGAACTGAGAGAGGTAATTTCCTTTATTGATTGCATGTTTACTTTATATCACAGCTACATAGGATCTTTTTCTGCCTAGCTTTTGACTTTTTGTTCACGAAATATTTTCTATTACAGAGCAGGGTATTTTACTGCTTTTTTTTGTTTTGTTTATATGGGGTTACTCCTCTGGCTTGTTTCCCATTCAGCGGCTTATTGCTATACTCTTAAGACAGAGCAGTGCATCACCAACTGAACTACTTCTCTTGTTCATTGTGAAATAGGCAGACGTGTGTGTGGTTCTTGCAGTATTGTTGGGCCCAGCCATAGATGTCCTTCTGCAATTTGTTGCTCTTTCATTACTGACAAATAGTAATTCAGGCAAACACAAGTGATAGACACATTTTTGTAAAGATTTCAATGACTATTAAAAAATATTCATCTTTATCTCAGTTGTAATACTTACATTGTTTTATGGATTTTGGTATAGTTTGGTTTCAATCGTAAAATCAGTTAGGTTGTGTTATGACTTGCCTCCTTAGGTTATAGTGAAATTAAAAGAAGAAGTTCTAGTGTATTTGGTATTGATAATAAACACATTGGACTTAAAAAACATGTATATATGATCAGGCAGAACAGATTAAAAAGGCAAGTTCAAAAAAGCCATATTGTCAAACCCTGGTGAAGCACAGTGTGAAGCTGAAACCATTTTATTGCCTCAGGAACCAGTGCAGCACCAGGTTTGGAGATGGGCATGCAACGTTCTCTGTGTGTGCTCTTACCTTGCTGGAGAGCTGGGTACCATTCAGCCCAAAGTCACAGGCTTTGTCTATGACTGCATACCTGCTTCTGGTGTGTGCCGTGTCGAGCAGCAGCATTGGCATGGAGGTTGCAGGAGCCATTAGGCCGTGGTGAGGTCCCACCATGAGGTTTTTTTTACTGAAGGCAGACTCACTCCAGGCAGTTGGGTGTTTTGCCCACAGACAGGGACCAGGACCTGTCCCCTTCATAATGAGGGATGGTGACTGTGAGCATCTGGCCATATGTGTACTCAAGGCTCAAGTTCACCCACAAGGAGCTATCCCTGTGACTAGTCAGGAAGGCAGTCATTTCAAAGGAGTTCACTGGCAAATCGCTGGGTACTCTTCAGCAATCCAGGGAGTAATTCAGGTAAGCAGGCTGTGAATTGTGTGTGTGACTGGGTTAGCATTTTGGTTCACATCTGTGCTGCTTCTGCCCCAGCAGCTGAGAACAGTGGGTCAGTGCTGGTCATACCGTGCTCATCCGTTCTGTAGCCTGTGCCTGGGCTGTCACCATGTCCTAAGCTAAACTGTCAGTGCATAGGAGGGAAAAAACCACAGCGTTACTGTCAGAAGTGGCTTGCCAATGTTATGTCTTTTCCAGGTCACTACAATGTCAAATGAAAAAGCTCATTCTGTGTTAGGTCCATATCTGCATGCTCCTGTAGGATTAGTTTTCCAGTTTATTGCTACTCATTAAAGTCAGGAAGGCATATGTGGAACAGAGTTAAATCTTTGGCATATGACAAAGGGTTGGACATGTGCATTTTATTTTTCACTTCTGTCGTAGTCTTTGTGGTTCATATATGTAGATAAGTTATACATATATTCCTGATTTATTTATATACATTTGTATATATAAATTTCGTGTAAAATTTAATTTCGTTCTTACCAATCTTGTAGGTTTAAAGATTCCTTCAAATCTAACACTGAAATTCTTTTTCATTAATTGATACACTTCAAAAAGTGTTTTTCTGGTCCTTTGGAAGCCCAGGTGTTGCAGCATAAGGTAAAACAGGTAATGAAGGAAAAATTACAAATAAAATGGTAAGTTTCCATTGTGGAAGCTAAAATGGTCCAAGGTAGTTCATTCATTGATGTAGTAATTTGTTATCAAAAATTAATTTTAAAAATCCTTTTCTTCATCGTACAGTCCATTTTCCCCATAAATATGTTGAATCAGGCAGGTTTCTTCAAAGAGGGCCACGTAAGAGTAAACTAATCTTCCTTTGAGGCTAAATTGACAGCGTGATATAGTCCCTAGAAAACAATGTGGTTTTGCTTACTTGGTTTTTTCCTATTTGGAGTAATTCCTCAAAACCAGTCTTCAAGCAGTCTTCAGTGTTCTCTTTCTCAGAAAATGATCAGAAGGGACTTTGAGATCCAAAGAGGACCATTTCTGTGTTGGTTTCAATAAATCTATTTGACACTTGTTCTCACACTGACCTGCTTTGCTTTGTTTGGAAGGAATTGCTTCTGAAGCTCAGAAGCGCAAAGCAGAAGTGTGATCAGTAATTGCTGAGAACATGAGGCAATGCAGTGTTAAGAAGTGGTATAGCTGGAAAGAAAGGAATGGTTTTTGCAGTGATGCTTTCCCTCAATGTCCTGTCTGTGCATGACTGGACAGGCTCAGCTCATACAGCTGTGGTGTTCAAAGCTGGTATCAGCCTCGTCTGTGGCAGGTCATTCACTGTTGGAGGTAAGGGATAGACAGCGAGAGAGCATTAAATCAAGATTTAGAGTTGAAGGAGAGCAGCACAGGAAGCATCCAGTGCTCTGTTTTGTCTCATTTGCTTTTTCATCCTTTTGTTCTCTATCTATCATCCTCTGTCTTTGCCATGTTTGTGGGTGGTGATTGCTTTTATACAAGGGATTGTTGCGGAGTAACAGTCATGGAAACATTCTCTCCCTAGGGTAAAACATTGGGAAGATTATATGAATGAAATAAAAATATAAATAAAAAAGATTAAAAAGTTTTTGAAAATATTTGCAGTGCATGTGTGATATGTGTGTGGTTCTGGTTCTCTCAATAAACAGATGTGAATTAATTTAAGTACATTTATTTTCTATTTGAATTATAATTATTTAAAGAAATTTAAATGTTTAAACTTTAAAAGTATAGGAAGTAACTAGAAGAAACGTCCTTCAGGAAATATAAGACTGTGTAGATCCTACTAATGCGTTTAGGCAATATCTACAGCTATGAAAGAGATATTTTAGATATTGTTTCATAATACTTTGATAAGTCTTTTGAGTTCACATTTCAGTATTCATTTGAGGTGTGTTTGTATTATCAGGAGCTCCAGATGGATCAACAAGCTAAGAAACATCTCCAAGAGGAATTTGATGCTTCCTTAGAAGAAAAGGATCAACTTATTAGTGTACTGCAAACTCAGGTAAGATAATTTACCCAGCAGATGTTGTTTAAAACTGCTCTTCTTACTTTTTCTCTTTTGCTATATATTTCCTATAATGTATATCCATGTTTTATTATAATTGCTCTGAAGTCGTAAAGCTTCTTGTGAATTTAGGATTGTCTAGAAATTAAATGTGTCTTTGTGGTAGAGGATACCTTTGTAAACATCTCAATCATGTTAACTGTGATTGACTGATTTGCACTTAAATACCTTTGTGATGTTTTTGTTATGAAGACATCAACATTAGATGTCTGACCTAAAATTGCTTTTGTAAAATTAATGTGTTTTGCTTAATTGTTCTTCGTTTCTCTACCCATAGTCATTCTATTTTTGTTAATTGGAAGTGTAATTCTGACTTTTAAGAAATAGTAAAAAATTTCAGACAGATTTTTTCTTTTTCTACTTACTAATATCAAAATTAATTTAACTCTTTCTTGTTTTGAAGATTAAAAAATTATCTGCTTAGAATCCTTTGATTTTTTTAAGAAAAAGTACATTTTGTTTAGGTGTCGTTGCTGAAACAGAGATTACAGAATGGTCAGATAGGCACTGAATTGCCTGATCAAAATGTCCAATCAGAACCACAAGTTCGAAGTCTAACAAAAGAAGTCAGTGCAGAAAATATTGTGGAACCAGGAAGCAATGGTAGGTATTGTGGCTTTTTCAAAAGACTTTACATTTTGGGGAGTAAACCAGCTGTTATTTATGATGGAGTAACAATATTTAGGGCTGACCATGTCATAGTAAGGATATATTATCTAGAAGAAGATTGTTTTGGAAACAATGTGGCAGCTAGAGGACAGGATAACCCTTTTAAGAAACTAGATTTTCATAAGAATTCAGATCTGGTATGTCTTTCCTTTGTCAATATTGATAATAACATTGAAATTGTTGTTTTGTTGGTAGGTGTTCTTACTATCTCCATTTAATACAATTAAGGGATTCTGTCGCCCATAAGTGAGGACCTATCCCTGGAGTTTAGAGAGCAGATTAGTTGCCAGTCTCAGTCTTTTGTTTGTGAGCTTGGGGTTTTTTTCTCTTGTTTTATCAGAAAAAAAGTAAAAGCAAAGATCAATTTTGATATTCCTGCTGTTGAATAACCTAACTGTTCCTCACATCAGGAGGTTGTTTAAATTAATGGGATTCTCAGTGCTGTGTATATTTGATTACTGAGAAAGGGATGTTATAATGTTGATATATAATAAAAGTGTCGTTCATTGGTACCCTTCATAAAAGGTAGGGTTAAGACAGAGGCAAACATGCATCTTGAAGTCATACTTGTTCAGCATCTGCTATGGTTTTTGTGTGTAGGGATGATATGAAGTGTTAGGTGAGAGATGTTGTTATCTAGTGCCATGATTTTTGTATTGCTTAGTCAATAATGAAAAATCGTGTTTCAAGATGTTTTCTGTGTATGAGTGTGCTTCTGGACTATAGTGTGCCAGGCATCTACCAAAGCAGCTCTCTCACTCTCCTCCACAGCTGGACAGAGGAGAGAAAATTTCAAGAATTTAAATTGATGAGTTGAGATAAGGCCTGGGAGAGATCACTCACTGAATACTGTCAGGGCCAAAACAGGCTCGAATTAGAGACATGAAGTGAATTTATTACTAATAACATCAGAGCAGGATAATGAGAAGTAAAATAAAACAACACCTTTGCGGCACCTCTCTCTGCTTCCTAGCTCTACGTCCTTCCCCAGTGGGGCAGGGAGACAGGGAATGAGGGTTATGGTCAGTTCATCACCCGTGGTTTCTCCTGCTACACAGGGAGTAGTTCCGCTGCTCCACCATGGGGTCCCTCCCGCAGGAGACACTTCTCCATGAACTTCTCCTGTGTGAGTCCATCTCACAAGCAGCAACTCTGCCGTGTGAGCCCATCCCACAGGCAACAGTCCTCCCCCAACTGCTGCAGCATGCATCACTCTTCCATGGGGTGCAGTCCTTTGAAGACAGGCTGCTCCAGGGTGGGCTCCTCTCTCCACGGGCCTCCCACAGGGTCATATTCTCCTCTCAGGCATCCACCTGCTCTGGCATGGGCTCCTCCACGAACTGTGGGTGGATCTCTGCATCCCCTTGGTCCTCCATGAACTGCAGGGGCACAGCTGCTTCACCATGATCTGCACCACAGACGGCAGGGTAATCTCAGCTCTGGTGCCTGGAGCACCTCCCTCCACTCCTTTGCCACAGACCTTCATGTCTGCAGAGTTGTTCCCCTCACATATTCTTACTCTGCTCTTTTTTGGCCACAATTATAGCTGTGCAATAACGTGTTTTTCTTTCTTCTTAAATTTGTTACCACAGAAGCATTACCCCCATTTCTAATTGGCCCAGCCCTGACCAGTGGCACATACGTCTTTGGAGTTTTGCCCGGGGTTGGCTCTTCAGGACACGAAGAAAGCTGCTGGCAGCTCCTTGCAGAAGCCACCCCTGCTGCTCCCCTCCCACTACTGAAGCTTGGCCATGCAAATCCAGTACAATGCCAAATACTGTTGCAGCCTTCAGGGCATCAGAGCAGAAGCACACAGTAAAATACTACCAAATGTGCTAGTTATACAGAGTGATTCAAACTGAAAGGGAGTATGTTTAAATTATAGACATTAGAAAAAAGTCTTTACTGTGAGGGTGGTGAGGCACTGAAACAGGTTGCCCAGAGAAGTTGTGGCTCCCCCATCCCTGGAAACGTTAAAGGCCAGGCTGGATGGAGCTGTGAGCAACTTGTTCTAGTGTGAGGTGTCCTGGCCTATGGCAGAGGTTGGAACTAGATGATCTTTAAGGTCCCTTCCAGCCCAAACCATTCTATGATTCTATGAGTACAACTCAGAAAGATGCTAAGTATAACCTTTATCCTACTGAATGCAGTATTGCCAGCCTGGATATTTTAGAACTAATGTCATACCCAGCCTTGGGAAAACAATAATCTGTGTGTGTGGCACTTGAGAGGTGTGATTTGCTTTGCTTCACATTTTTTCCTACTTGTGCATATTCTGTTAGTAGCAGCAGGCAGGTTTATAAAAATCATGACAACTTTTTAATTACATAAAAAACCTTGTTGATTAATAGCTTGGTTTTGAAGCTGATAAAGTAACTGGGGTTTTGTAAGCTAATTTGGTGTGAAAGACTATGTTTACTATTCTGTGTATGTGTAGCGTGTGTCTGGCACTTACTGTAGGTACTAGGAGGTTTTGCAGACTTCACACTTTCTTTAGAGACCTATGAGTCCACTGCATTATGACTGATGAATGTCGATCTGCATTTTGGAAATGGTGTGCATATGATAATATTGGTATGTTGTCTTATAGAGGGTAACGAAGATTCTGTTAAAACACTGGAAACTCTTAATCAGAGGGTGAAGCGCCAAGAGAACTTGATACAAAGTTGTAAGGAGACTATTCAGTCACATAAGGAGCGCTGTGCCCAATTAACCAATGAGAAAGAGGCACTTCAAGAACAGTTAGAAGAGAGGCTTCAAGAACTGGAGAAAATGAAGGTATGGAAAATGCTCTTAGCTTTATGGGTAACTGTGAAAATATGGTAAGAACTCCAGTATTTCCAAAGTTTATTAATAGGGCAGACCATTAAACAAACTGTCCCTGTACTCTTTTGGAGATAAAGGTGCAAAACCCACCTGGAATTAATACACTGAGCAATTATTCTAGAGTGGTGAAGTAGCGTATGAAACCTTACTGTACAAATAACCATCAGAATGGTATCAGAAATAAGTAGTTGTGGGAAATTGGGATGAGAAAAAGACGGTCTTAGCACAGAAGACAGAAGGTAAAGTGAGAAAAGTGGAGCAGAGCTAAAACTTTAAGACACAGGGAACGAGGCATTAATTATATAAATTAACAGAAAAAAAAGAAAGGCAGAGCAGTGGAGATCACTATATGGTGAACACAAGTGCAATCCCAAAGCTAGTAAATTAATACTTTGCTCAATTTTCCTTTTAAGGCCATTAATGCTGAGTGTGGAGCATAAGTAAGGTGGCTAATAGTAATGAAACCTGAAAATGTGCTAAGTATAGCTATACTTAACTTTAGTTACAGAGATCAGATTCCCATCTCTGTCTTCATCTCTGAGCACTTAGCCTGGTTTGGAAAAGCTCTGAAAGACTTGAGTACTTTAAGGACATTTTCTAGAACAAGGCTAGTAACAATCATTTGTGTTGCATTGCTGAGATCCTCTTGTAAGCCAAGATGCACGTAACAGAGCAGAAATCTTAGACAGATTTCTTGTTTTACTTTAGCAACTCAGACCTTCATGTGTGGAGGGTCTAACAAAGCCTTCAGATCTCTGAATTGCTACAGAAGCCATAAGGCAGCCTACCTCTGGGAGATACAAAAATAATTTAAAACTGCCCACTTCAGTTTCCCTGGATTGTGTTCTGTGTTCTTCCTCCAAGGCATAGTACAGGGTAAGAGCCAAAGCTAAGCTGTTTGTCAACCAACTTGTGGTTGGGATCTTTTTTTAGGACCTTCACATGGCTGAGAAGACTAAACTGATTACGCAGCTACGTGATGCAAAGAATTTGATTGAACAGCTAGAACAAGACAAGGTAAACTGACACTTTACCGTGCCATAAATCAAGTCTCTCCTGATGGGAGAGAATTTGCTGAAAGTCCTTGCAAGGAGTTTCAAAGATAAACGGAGACTTTTTCTTTAGTTTCAATGCTTCCAGATAGTTGTTTATTAAGTCTTATCAGAGGAACAGAGCCACTAGTGTGACCCAGGTACAGCATAGAAGGAGGAAAAGTAGGAGTGAGACTAATTACCAAGATTTGCACAGCCTTTTAAAGATATTTTAACCAATAGTTACTAAAAACGTACATTATTTTCACTTTCTTACCAATTATTCAGTAACAGGACTAGGAACTGCAGAATTTTCTATCCAATCATTCCAAACCACTTTTACTGCAGAATATGGAGTAGTAGAAGGAGGAGAAGAAGGTTTAGAGAACAACAACAATCCTCCATTTTGATATTTTTTACTCTTATCTGTTTACTACAAAGAGAAGCCTAAAACCTCTAAAATTTTCACCCTGTGACAATCTTACATAGTAGTCTATCACCTAATTCACACCACTGTATTTTCTAGTTGTTGTCTGACTGTAGGTAATTTTTCCCAAGGTTTGAAGCTAAAACAGTGTTGTTCAGGGGGGTAAAAACCCCTAAAAAACAGGCAGAGAAATATTCTCAGCACTCTGGGTTCCTACAGTAAACGAAGCTGTAGGTTTTGAGGAAGATTGTTTAAAACACAAAATATCTGTCTTCTTGGTATTAGAAGCTGGTTTTAGTGGTCTGATGGTTTGGTCTATGTTTCAATAAACAAATAATTTAAGCTGCTTGAGAATTTAATTGTATATATACCATAAAGTGTAAGTCTGTTAGGCTATACTTAATACTGCAACATGATATTATTTAGGATGAAGCAGATATATTGAATACACTACTTGATGCCAACTCTAAAACGAACAAAAAAGCTCCAAACACAAATGAAGATGAGATACATTTAAATTAATTTAAAAATAACCAGTGAAGTAACTGTACTTTCGATAGAAAATGAAGAGTTTCTCAGTTTTTAGCTCCTTAAAAGTTTTTTTAATCACGGTCTTGGTACCTGGAGTAACTTGTGGTGGTGTCATAAGCGACATGACTAACATTGTATGGCGTATTCTCAAAGGAGAAGTACACGCTCTACAATGCTTTTAGTTTGGGTTTGTTTACAGAATACGTTTCAAAGGAGAGTGTCTGTAGTAGAAGGAGGAAGTTTTTGGATGGTCCATGGTTGCTGGAGTTCTTTTCACCACTAGATAAATTCTGGATACTCTTAAAAATAATCCCTATTCTTATCTTCTTTTTGTTAGCATTTTCTGTTTTCTGACATAGAAAAATCCCATGATCTCTGATCTTCTAGTAGCAGACTACAGTTTATTCCTGACAAGGATTGTGCCCTGGTTTGAAATTGTTTCAGGTATATGTCTTATTTATTTGCTAGCCTTTTATCACAAGAACCTTTTCCATAGGGCATGGTAATTGCGGAGACAAAGCGACAAATGCATGAAACATTGGAAATGAAGGAGGAGGAGGTAGCCCAACTGCGTGCTCGAATCAAACAAATAACTACAAAAGGCGAGGAATTAAAAGAACAGAAAGAAAAATCTGAAAGAGCTGGTAAGAAAATACATAGATTATTGGCTTTCACATTTATGTATCAGAAAGCTTGTGTGGTCTTTTTCAACAGTTGTTGTTTGGAATAGATATTAAGAAATGCTCTTTTTTCTATTCTACATATCACCCGTGCTACCATCATTGCTAACTTCACTTCTGGACAGCAGAGTTTAGGGGTGTTTTTGACTGATTTTTCTGCTACCAATAAAACTGGAGTTAGGAAGGAAACTTCTGAAAGACAGCTGTACTTCCCTGTTTGTAGGACAAAAGATTTATGGAGTCTTCTTCTGGTCTAACTTAAGAAGAGAAACTTGCAACTACCTATAAATTGTCATTATAATGCCCCAAGTAATTCTCACAGAAAACAAAGCAATGAGTGTATAAGAGTTTGTGAAGAAGTAAAAATGTTATAACCATAATAAGCATTTTATTTCAATAATTTTAATGGAAGCATTTCTGATTTAAGTGAAATCAGAAGCAGTGATGATTCCTTTTGCTTCAGGCTTGTAACAAGAGGAACATTTATGTAACTGTTACATGATGTAGTTTGCTTTTTATGGAAATTAGATTACATTATATGTGCTTGCAGTTCTCCTTTTGCTTGAAATGAAGTTAAACCATTGTTTTTTAAACAGTGAAATTGTTTTGTACTACATCAAAATTCTTTTAGAATAATTTAATTTGTTCTCATGGGCATGTAAAGAAGCTTTTGGCAGAAGCTCAGGTGTTACTTTGAATAAAATATTACACATTTTCTTTCTAAAAAGCAATGAGAAGTTCAAACATTACAGTTCATAGTGGTTTATTTTAAATCTATGTAGATTTAGATTAGAACTTGCAATTTTAAAGATTAATTGGGATAGATCATTCTGCTGTAATGCAGAAAAGCAGCTAGAACATCCATCTTGTGGAAGTAACAAACATTTTGATTAGGTGCCTTCCTCTCCTACCCTTTCAAGGTTGCACGTTTGCACTTAAGTTCTGGAAATTCATGCTTCAGAAGTCAGTCAGTCCTGCTAAAGTTGTATTTTGTTTGGTACTGGGGAGACAGGAAGCTCTTCATGATTAAGAAAAGAACCTGAGGAATCTTCTAGTACTTCTGTAAATAGGAAGTTATTGTCCTAGTGGTTTACAATACTGTTTTTTGAGGCAACAGAAACAATTATGAATTATTATTGCAGTATGTATAATGTAATGTATAATGTAGTAATGTAGTAAGCACACACTGCTTAATACAGTAATTTCTTCCAGTTTGCCTAGCCAGAAGCTGAAATGAGGTTAGAGATGATTCTGTAGACAACTGGAAAACTTTTTGTTGTAAAAACTTTTTGTTGTAATGAGAAGTAATTTGAATGAGTAATGTGTTGAGTACACTACACTTTTCTAGGGGGAGATTTGTGTGTTAAATGTGCTCTTTTTTAAACAAAACTTTTAAGTACTTTTGTTGACTTTACAGTGCATAAATATCAACTTTACCTTTGCATTTATTATAGTCTTTTAAGCATGCATATATGTGTGTTGGAACCCTTGGGAAATTAGTTAACACTGCTTTTAAGACAGAATTGTAAGGTGACCTGTATTAGATTTTTCTATTACATCCTTGGCTTAATACATTCCAAAAATGTTGTAATCTGCAATGTTAGTGTGGTTCAATACAGGTGAACTAAATTATTTGAGAAAACCGCCTTTCATACTGGGAAAGCCTGAAATTGCTTTTTAGGCCACAACCTTTGAGTTGTAATGGTTTTATGAATTGGGCAATTTCATGTATTTTAGGTCAACATTTAAAGTTCTGGTTTTTGGATAGTTAATGTGAGGTGACTTTCACAGAACCGCAGAATGGGTAAGGTTGGAAGGGACCACAGTGTGTCATCTGGTCCAACCTCCCTGCTCTACTTGGATCATCACAAACCACATGTCACAGAACTGCATCTACACTGTTAAATTCTAGACATCTTTTTCTGTATCATGGTTTGGTGAAGAATTTATTTCATGTAATGGAGTAGAAATGTTAATTTCATTTATGTTATAGCAAAATAAGGATAAGCATAATACACTTGAAATTTACTTTTGTAGTGCTGCTCAGAGACTAAAAAGTGGTATAGTTTTCCATGTCATCTTGCCTACTTGCCTACTACATCTCTGGAATTTTTCTTCGTAAATCAGGACTTTAGTGAATTGCTCCAGTGTTTGATTTAATGTGAGTGCATTTTTGTGTAATGAAATAGTGAAAACGTATGTATGCTTATTTTTTGTTGTGTTGTGTAAACTGTAACTTGGTCTCCCAGATGAAGTTCTTTTTTTTTTGTAGTTAGAGGTACATTATGTTGAAATCTCACAGAGCATCTTGTTTTTGTGCATCCACACGTGCCAATAAGTGAATCATGGTGCCTTTCCCAAGCCTTGTATGAACAGGACTGGGGTAAGGGCTCTGGTTTTTTTACATCACACATTGGGTACTTGAACTGGGTTCTAAAAAGTAAATTCTGTGCTTCTCAGGCACTTCTACTTGAGGTAACTGCAACATGGGGGTTTTTTACTTCAGCAAAGATCTTTTTAGTATTTGTAAATTTCCAGGTAAACTTAAGTTTGTTTCTCCTGAGATTACCTAGCATAAGTACTTTATGACTTCCCAGGATGCGGAATACTGACTTATTTATAATCTAAGAGTAAAGTCTCTAGAAATCAAATCCGATTTGTAGGTAGCGTTTCTTTTGCAAGCTTAATTAACATATGCTTTGCACCTTTCTTCAGTGAGAAAAAAGGCTTGGACTGTGCATTTAAAATCCTGCCTAGATGCACAAATCAGCTATAGGAAATGATTTCAACCTTTTTTTTTTTAAACCTTTTTTTTTTTTTTAATTTGGACACGATGCCTACTCTCAGCCCTCAGGAACTGAACGTGTAATCCCCTCCCTTGCCAGCCGGTTTAGAAAGCTGCTTTGCTTCCTTCACAATTTTTAGCACTAGGAGGCACTGTAGGCGAAGAGAAAAGGTGTGCAGCGCTGGCAAAGAAAGTGAGAAGGCTTTGCAGCGCACCTGGGTGTTACTCTGGCTGGGAGGGGCAAGGTGAAGGGAACCGAGATTGGTACTTTGGAGTGGCGTAGGTAACGTAGTCAACTCTCCAGCACACGTTTTATAAAAACCAGGTTTGGAAACCTTGCACTTCTTAAACTCTGCTCAGACTCATGTTTTGGGATTTACGTACTGTGAAAAACGAGGTCCACTCTCCTGTGAGAATTTAAAGGGTTTAATATAAAGACAGTAAGAGACACATAAAATAAAGCAAAGAGGTAACGGCTGGGTGCCTTGGCGCTCTGCCAAGGGCACACCTGATTCTCGAGGATAGTCCTTTTTATACCATTTTTACTGTCTGTTCTTTATGCGTATTCAAACTTTTCCAGGAGCTGTTCTGCATGGCCACTCCTTGATTCTGCCTTTTTAGAGCATGCGTATTCTTCTGCCTTGTGGTTTTATTTCTTTTGATTCTTGGGCTTGGGCTCGATAGGTGAGAGTTGATAGTAGAGTGGACCTCTTAATTCTCCAGACAGTCAGGGCTGATTGCAGCTTTGGGCCTCTTTGCCCCCCGGGCAGAGCGGTGATAGCGGCTCTGGGCCCCTCCTGGCCGCCCGTTCTCCGGGCGGAGCAGCCTTTGGGCCCCTTTGTTCACTGGACAAAGTGTTGATTAGCAGCTTTTCAGGCCTCATCCTTTGTTGCTTGGAGGTTATCTTACTTGCTCACACTTGCTAATATTCTTGCTATAAAGAAAGAAAACTACATCCACACAGCAAAAGCATTTCTAACATTATATAATATCTACCTTAATACTTGCGAGAAGCCAATATTACAATATATGTTTATAACACATACTGCACAGGAGAGTTTCCAGTTTGTCTGTATTTGTCACATGAATGGGGTTTTGCAAGACTCACCTGAGACTCTGTTGGTGTACTTGTTTTTATTTCTGATTTGCTAATGTGCCTTTGTAAGACTTCATTCAGCCAATACTTGGTTGAAAGACCTTCCCTGAACAAAGTTATCCAAGCTGGAGAAGAGTGCAGAGGCAGTGCCTTTACTCTCTGCATTCAGAATAGGTATATTTAAATAAAAACATGGACTTTATTTCATGCTTTTATACATGGTAGAATTAAAATCCCTCACAGATTAAAAATAAAAGTGATACTAGAGACCACATTCTGTCTGCTTAATGATAATTTAGCCCTCTGCTGGTTTGAAACTTGGTTGTGTCCAGCTACTCTTGAATTAACTACTTTGAATGAAAATACTTTGTTTTGCTTAAGGGCTAAATGTGCCTGAGATGCATATAATTTAACTTTTAGAGAGCTAAGTGTGTTTCTGTGAAGTATTGCTTCTTTGTGCTTTCATACCCTCTTTGGCTTTTTAACCATCAGCTTTTGTCTGTTTTTTGTAATGGCATCCTGCATGTGGTCATGGTAATGCAGCTTTTGTACTGCATGTTGCTCAGCAATTCCGTATCAGTAGTCAATTCTTGTGTGAACCTGGATCTTCTCTTTGACTGATCTGTGGGCTATGGCAAATGTATTCTCTTTCCTTTTGCAGAAGTAACATGTTTCTCAAATGAAAATAAAGTACATGATGCTCAGAACAAGAACCAGAAAATGTGTATGGAAAAGTTTAATAGCTTAATGTTCTACTTGCAGACTTTAATTTCAACCTGTACTTTGCAAAGGTCCATAGGGTGGGGTTTTTTTTGGTTCGATTTTTTTGTTTGCTTGTTCAGGTTTTTTTTTGTTTGTTTGTTTGTTTGTTTTTTGTTTTGGAAAAAGATCTCTATGATGCTGTAATCCTGAAGGACTTGGCCAGATTTACTTGGTCTGCTTTTGTTAGGACTGAGAGGAGCATCCGGGAAGTCACTAACATTCTCCAAACACAGTTCTGCAGGCTGTATTCCTAATCAAGTTGTACCCAGTGTGGCAAGGGGGCAGAACTTGAGTCCTGCAGAATGCAGGTGGCAAATGCTTTGATAGGCCTGTGAAGAACTGTGCAAAATAAGGAGCTATAAGCCTTGTGGATGTTTGTATTATATATTAGACTGTTTTCCTATTTAAAGTAATCTTGAGTGCTCTTAATTTTTTTAGTAGTTTTAGCATTTAAGCAGAGCCAGGAGTGGAAAAGTGGATACAGTGGTGTGCTTTGATATTGCCAGAGTCGATAACAGCCCCATTTTGCCTTAAAGCATGATTGTTGCTGTGAGTAGTCAGAAAAAGGCTTCTTCAGAAAACAGAAGAAAATTCTGTAAAAGGTCAGAATTTGGGTGAATCCAGTTTTATGAAATTAAGTTACTTGAAAACATATTTGCAGCATTGCCTCAAAAGTATAGACTGTGGTTAAAATCTTCAGTTTTTAATGTTATTAAAAGATGTGGAATGGAAATTGTTACTCACTTCTCAAACACATGCCTGAATGTTATTAAAGATAATTTCAAAAAAGCAAAGATTTCAATAACTGCTGTGAATGCCTACTAACTAATGATGAATCAAAAAAACTGGAGATGTGTATGTCTATTATGATTTTCTTTTGGGGACAGAATTTATTGGAAGAAAACTTAGCATAACACTTCAAAAATTATTTTGTTCTGTTTCCTTGCAAAATAGAATCCAAGTAGTCCAGGGCATAGTAGAATAATATACTTTCAGGGGGTTGTGCTCTGATAAATTACAGTCTTGATATTGGCACTGTGATTTTGCGTTTTACAGAGGTGTTTTGCCAAAATTCTGTTATGCAAAGTATTAACCATATAGTAGAGTGTTCTGAGACGGAATTTTTCTAATATGCAGCAGGGCTTTTCCACATTCATGATTCATTCAGGAAACGAGATTTCCCTAATAGTGATTGAACTCTAGTCTTGTGTAATTCTATATAGATTCTGATGTCAGTTGTAGTGAGTTTTAGGGGTATTGAATAAATAAACGAGCTCACAATATTGGAATTTATTTGCTTTCTTTTTACATCTAAATTATCATCTGTGAAGTGAATAAAGCATGTTAGAATACTTCTCCTTAGCATGAGATGAAACTATGGAGTTATTGCTTCTATTTTGTAAATTAAAATGTGTTTCAGTGGATTTGTGAGTCCTATGCAAGAATAAATAAATTTCAACACTGCAGCTTGAGTGTTCTTTTGAAACAACTTATAGCTATTCAAGTTTTCTGGGAGCATATCTTAGCTTTTAATTTTTTTTTATTTTTACATTTTATTTGTGACATTAGAAGCGCAGGACAGTTTTCTTAACACTCAAATACTACATTGGTATTTAAATCTAAGTAGTGAGATAATGAAATTAGCAAAGCCATCTCTGTGGACTCCATGAAACACAGTTTAAAGAAACGATTCTCTAGGTTTTACAGTTTGAAATTACTCTTAGGTAAATAAAGTGCCTGGTATTATACATTGGTGTTCTATTCAGGAGAAACTTTTCATGACCCACTAATAACTGACTTGCATAGTAGTCATTCTTGGTTTATGTTTCTGTCTACTTGTTTTAGTGTGAATTGCCTTTCCTTTGTGCAGCTGTTTTTCAATTCTTCAGTTATTCAGCACGTATAGGCAGAAGAGGAGTGTTAATAGTTCATTCATTAATGTGGTTTATGCATTTTATAGTGATTTTAGGCAAAGAAATATAAGCTACAGGATGTATTGGAAAAAATTCACATCTATTTGTCAGTTCTCTTTCCTTTCTAGATAATAAACATGTGAATGCTTGATGGATTCCTAAGTTCGTTCTTGTTATTTGTGAAATTCTATCAAAATACATAGATATTTCTCAATTATTATATACTTTTTTTTTCTTGGCAGCTTTTGAAGAGCTTGAGAAGGCTCTAAGTATTGCCCAAAAGACAGAGGAAGCCCGGAAAAAACTGCAGACAGAAATGGATGAAAAAATTAAAGCAGTAGAAAAGGCAAGTGAAGAAGAGAGAGTAAATCTTCAGTGGGAATTAACCAGAGTGAAACAAGAGGTGGTAGAGATTATGAAGGTAAAAACTTTATTATGGTTAAGCTATAGTTGTAAAATACATCAATATGGCAGAACTCTGTTATAAAGCTTTTGCTATTTAATAAAATCTATAAAAATATTTTCTGTGATTAAAGATTTACTTAATGCAAAATAGAAAACTCCTCATAGATTTTTTTCCTCCAGCAATTTAAATCAGTTCATTAGTGGCATATAAAAATAAATAATATTACTGCTTGCTTCACAGTATTTAATAAAATTATTTATTAAAAGTATACTTGAGACTTTAAACAGAGTCAAGAAGAAGAGATTAATGGCAGGAAGCTCACACATCTCCACCAGGATCTTGGGTTTTAATCACTTTTTTAAGTTTAGTTTTTAATCATTATCCTAGCTGAGTATGTGTAAATGTTTAAGAACTTGTTGCCATATTTTTTGCTGGTTAAAAGTTTCTATAATTTGCTTCACCTGGTGTCTTCAGGTAGGAATTGCTGGACTACTTCACATGCTTTGCAAAGCTGTAAATTTGAACACCCTTAAGTTACAGTTCTTGTGTTGACATTTATAATGGTATTTATTTTTCTAAGAGAACACACTGATGCTTTAAGGGGATGACTGACATGCTTTACATTATTCTTAAATAAAGCACGTATGTAGGTTGTACATAACTGTCAACATAGAGTATCACCACTTGACTTTCTGGCTCACTAAATAAGAGTACTGGGAAAGCTACAAAAAAGTTCCTTTTCCAATGTATTATCACGTTTGAACTGAAAACACTAAGTTGCCTTGGTAGAAGAATCCTTAGAAAATGTGGTGTTTCCTCTAGTAAAACTATGAAAGACTTGAGAAAGAAGATGGATAACTTCAAGCTTGAAAATAAGAACTGTTAGGGCTTAATATTAAGCACTCCAAGTGATCATTACTTATTCAAAGGGAGAGAAGAGATGGTTCCAGTTTCTTCTCTCTGTTGCACTGCTTTCTTACTAAGAAAAAATACAAAGTGTTAGTTAATATTTTGAAATATTAAGTCAGTTTTTTCTGACTTTAATTCACAGAAGTCTTCAGAAGAACAAGTTGCTGAACTAGAAAAAATCCATCAAAAAGAGCTGGCTACCAAAGATCAGGAGCTAAATGAGAGATTACAGGCTCAAGAAAAGGTGTTCCAGGAGAAGATGAAGGCAGCTCTTGTATGTAAACCTAAAATGCATAGAAGGACTTTAAGTGTGTGTTGGGATTAGCAGTCTTGGGTTAACACTGTTCCACAGTGAGAGTCCTTCTGTGCTCAGAGATAGGAGTGCTCTCCAAAAGTCAAATACCTCAGAGACTTCAGCAACATGAAAAGAAAGTAGCTGCAATGATCCAGACTGAATAATGATAACTTATCACTATCAATGCTCAGTAACAACTGTATCTTGTGGAAACTATTTGTTTTTTTGAAATTGTTTTTTAATACCTTCCTATGGATCATTGGCAATCAGCCCCAGCAACTAGAATAAAAGAAGTAGAAAAAATTAGGCTGTTTTAAAAGTGTTCATATAGTTATGTCTGGTTGTGTTGTGTTATGTGAATGGGGTTAACTATTCGTAGTGTTTGACCTCAGAAAAAGAATTTTATTCAAGATCAGACTGGGAAGAATTCTTGGAATTCTTTGCGCTTTTTCATGAACTGTAATCCACTATAGATAATCATGTAATTTTGCCTAAATAATGGATATATATGTAACATATGTGTATATATTGTCTATATTTATCTGTTTCAAATAATCAATTGGTTTTTGTGCCCCTCCGTGATGGATAGTGACTAGGACTGAGGGTCTTGGACAGTCCTGTCCCGACTATATTTTTCTACCTGTTTTGCAGGTTATTTCCTTAATTATAAGAAACAGAAGCTTAAAAATATATTAGCAGTGGAATCAAGGGAGAACAGAATTTATTCCTCTAAGATGTTATTTTCAATTAATAATGGTAAACAAACGAAAATGGAAGGCTTGATTGCATTACGTTTCTCATGCAAAGACAAATGCTTTCCAAAAAAAAAAAAGGAAGTGATTTATTAAAATTGTATTTTCACAGATCAAATACAAACTCCATGTGTTTTTGTGTAGAAAATAAAGATGAATAGTGTATGACTCCTATTAACTCACTTTAAAATACCCTATCATAATGTTCTTGAAAGTGGGATGATTATATTTATAGTTTATTGTTTAGTTGTACTTCTTCATGCAGGAAAAAAATCAGAGCAAGTGCTTAAAAGCCCTTCAAGAGCAAGAGCAGCAACAAACCCTAGCCTTAGAAGAATTAGAGCTGCAGAAGAAAGCCATACAGTCTGAGTGTGACAAGAAAGTTCAGAAGATGCATCAAGAAGTAGAGACTTGTAGAACTGTGAGTAAAGATTTCAAAAGACTTAAGCATTTACAAGTTGTCCTTTAAGTATGTGTTTAACTGTGGCAAGTTTACAAATGGTGATTTCTTGTGATTGGGTCTTGTGGGATTAAAGTGACAAAAGTTTAGTGTATTGCCATGCTATTCTGCAGCCCCTAGTTTTTTATAAGACTAGGTGGCAAAATATAGAAATACATTCACTTTATAGCATGGTGTGGGATATGAATTTGTATCCATCTACTTAATTTTTAGGTATGTTATACAGAGGAGTTAAATTTCAGGCTGTTTAATTTCTGGGTACTGCTACCTTACAAATGCTTATAAGGATACTTTAGTAAGTGTTACAAATGAGTGTTCGAGATTGCTTAAAAAAATCAGCAGCAAGGGTATCAGTAAAAGCTAGATTTAATATTAAGTGAGAGCACAACAAAATTCGTTGGCAAGATTCACTCTACTACTTACAGGACAGTAAGGAAAAACAAGGAACAGCAAAACCAAACAAAATCCAGGCAATCAAACAGAAATGAACCAAGAACTGTCTAGGGTGTGTGGGGGTATGTGTGTGTGTGTGTTTAGGTGCGTGTAACAAAAAGACAGTGAGGGCAAAGATAAAAGGGAATACAGTCTAAAAGTTTAACAGCACTCAAACTTAAGAGTACTTTAACTTAAATTATGCCTTAAACCTAACAATTTAATAAAGAAGTAGCACTTACCTTATACCTAACTCGGTTTACAACTTAACTGTAACAATTTAGCAGAGAAATAGCATTTAACAGCATTTAACCTAACCTGTAAGTTAAACTTAGCAACTTAGCAAAGAGCAACACTTAGCAGCATTCCACTTAAGTTGTGACTTAACCTTACTTACAGGTCTAGCTTACTTACATATCTAAGATACTTAAACATCTAAGAAAGCAGCATTTCTCCCCGCTTTGCTATAGCATATGTGCACGTGCATGCACACAGACATAAAGAGTGCAATCAAGGTACCTGTGAAAAACTCCCCTCGAAGGTAAGTGAAATACTTACCTCAGATGCCTTTGCATCTCCCCATTGGGTGAAGGGTTGAGTATCAAGGAGTGAATTGGTCCAGGATTTGCCGTTGTTTGTCAGTCCTCTGAGTACAAAAAACTTGAGCGTTCACTAGCTCTGGGAGGTGTCCCGCTCAGAGGGAGATTGCTCGTCACAGCTTGCTGCAGTCCAGGAGAGCTCAAAGGGTCTCATTTTGGACCGCTGTTTACAGGGTCGCTAGAGAGTGGGCTTTAGTCATAACAATGTTCCATCCTGGCCACAGTTTGGTTTGGCACTTTCTTTGAAAGTGTGAGAGCAGGTATGTTATGCCATTCAGGCAAGAAAAGTAGTTTCCAGTGCTATTCATAAGGAAAACACGAGCTTATTAGCAGCAGTTTCTGGGAGTAGACAGTGTTTCTGATAAGCTTGGGAAGAGCTGAGTCCAGGTGCTGTTTTTTCAAGGCTGAGGCCTAATGAGCATTTCTCAGATCTCAGTGTGGCCTGAAAAGGAGGGAGGAATGCACCACCCAGTAAGCAAAAAGATTTGCTTAAATTTTTGAAGTGTCCTTTGCTTTGTGTAATGAGTAACATTGTATTATCTGCTAAGGCAAGTTTGTACATTATTCCACCACTCCCAGATATTAGTTTGGAATTTTTGCCCATAGAAGCATCAAAGCTTTTCAGCAGCATTTCCATGGGAGGTAGAATTATTGATAAATCAGTAAGCAGGTACAAAACTTCATAATACTATTCCTAAATTCCCTATATCTTTCATCCTGTATGTTGGTACTTTACTTTAGGAAGAAAATGCGAACATATCTCTCATAAATATCACGACTTACTTTATTTGAATTAGTTACATTATTTTCAAGTTTTTGTGTTTATTTTCACTGCAGTGAAATAGAAAGTTTTTTACTAAATAACTAACTCTCCATAATGGAAGCAAAGGTGAGAACAAACCAGATGAATAAAAGGCTTATAGAAGAAGTTGACATTCACTAAAAATAATGGAATAAGTGACCTGTAGTTATGTGAACCTGGTAAGATTTTAAAAAAATTAATCAAATTGTTACCTTTTGAATATTCATATTCTTTTAAAACTTTATTCTAACAGAGGATTCTTGAACTGGAAAGCTCTCTTGCAAAGTATTCGCAAGATGACAGAAAGCAGTCAGAGGAATTAAGTACTCTCATAGAGTCTGAAAAAAAACAGCACAGTAAGGAAATCAGTGATATGGTTGAAAAACACAATAAAGAACTGGAGAATGTGAAACAGCAGCAAGAAAAGCTTTGGACAGAAAAACTTGAAATTTTAAAGCAACAACAAATAACTGAAATAGAAAAAATAAGAGAAAAGCAACAACAAGAGATACATACCATTTTGAAAGAGAAAGAAACAGTTTTCTGTGCACACATAGAAGAGATGAATGAAAAAACATTAGAAAAACTTGACGTGAAACAAACAGAATTAGAAGCACTGTCTTCTGAGCTATCAGAAGCACTAAAAGTTCGTCGTGATTTAGAACAAGAGCTCTCAGAATTGAATAGTAAAGTGTGTGAAGCAAAGCAAGAACTGAAAGGAGAATTGGAAGAAGAGAGGAAACGGCACAGTGAAGTGATTGAAGCAATGTTAAAAGAGCATGAAATGTCTATTCAAGATGTTGAGAAGGTACTCAAAGAGGAACTCAACAAACTCAAGCAGTCACTGGAGGAGAAAGACAGACATTTGGAGGAGTTAAAAGCACGTGAACGGAAACTAAAGGAATCTGCAGAAAGATCTGAAGCTGAACTTGTCCAAGTGTCTGCAAAGCTAGAGGAGCAAAGCAGTGAAAATACACAGAAAGTAACCACTCTAACACAACAATATGAATGTCAGCTGAAGGATCTCCAAAGAAAGGCTGATGAGACGAAGAGAAGTCTGACTGAGAAGGAAAATGAAATTGAGCACATGAAGAAGTTACAGAACAAGCAAGTGGAAGGGCTTAAACAGAAACTGTTAGCTGCAGAGGAGAGGATTAGTGCTTTACAAGGAGAGTATGAAAGTAAACTGAAATATCAGGAGAAGAAAGTGGAGAAAATGGAACAGAAATCAAAAGATATGCAGGAAACTTTCAAAAATAAACTTGCTGAGCAGGAAGCTAAACTTAAAAAAGAGCTTGAAAACAAGCAGTTGGAATTCAGTCAGAAAGAGAGTGAATTCAATACTAAAATTTTGGAAATGGCACATGCCAGCTCATCTGGAATCAATGATGCAGTGTCAAAACTGGAATCTAATCAGAAAGAGCAGCTAGACAGTCTTGCTGAGGATTACAGGCAGAAATTGGAAGATGTAATCCAAAGTTGGGAAAAGAAACTTAATCAGCAGATTGAAGAGCTCAGGAAAGAACATGATATGGAGCTGCAAGAGAAAGAGCAGGAAGTTGGAGATCTGAAACAAAAGCTTTTAATTTTCAGTGCTGAAAAGGAGGACTCCAGAACAGAAGTAACCCAACTGAAGGAAGAACAAGTGAGAAGGGAGGCATGCTTGAAGGATTTGCAAGAACAGCTAAGGCAGTCAGTGGCTAAGGTGAATGCTTTGTCAGATAAGGAAAGTGACCTGAAAACACAGTTGAAAAAATTGGAAAGTGAACTTAAACAGTCCCTGAAAGAACAGACAGGACTTCAGGAACAGCTCAGTAAACAGAAAGCAGTTGAAGAGAAGGACAAAGCCGCAATCACTGAGCTGGCTGATACACTAAGAACCCTTGAAGAGAAACTCCAAACTGTGCAATCTTCTCAGTATAAAGATCATGAAAATTATGAGAAAAAAATAGAGGCAATTCGGCTAAAAGAAGCTGAGTTTAAAAGGTTGTCAGGAGTACTTACAACCCAGTTAGATGCTTGGAAGAATGCTGAAGCTTCATTGCATACTAAAGGCAATGAATTAATTGAAAAGTGTAATGAAAAAATTGGCAAAATAACATGTAAAATTGCAGACTGTGAACACCAAACTGCAAAAGTTAAAGAAGCAATATTAATCAAAACAAGGAAGATAACTGTACTAGAAGCTCAACTTAGAGAAATAACAGAGCATCATTCTGCTGCTACTACTTCTTTGCAAAAGTCAATGCTAGAGCTGCAAGAGAAGGACAATTTAATTATATCCATGAGAGCTGACATTGAAGGACTTGTAACAGAAAAGGAACAATTGCAAAAAGAGGGAGGGCATCAGCAGCAAGCAGCATCAGAGAAAGAAACTTGCATAACACAGCTGAGGAAAGAGTTGTCTGAAAATATCAATGCTGTCACATCAATGAGGAAAGAACTCCAGGAAAAGCAATCTGAAGTGTCTGCTCTCAACAAAACAGTTAATGATCTTAATGTTAGACTTGAAAGCACAGTAAGTTTAACAGAGAAGGAAGCAGCCATATCTCTGCTAAGCAAACAACATCAAGAGGATCGGTTGCAGTTGTTAAATCAAGTAGAAGAGTTATCATCCAGAGTTGAGATGCTGAGTCAAGAAAAAGCATCAGCTCTTGATCAGATAGATCATTGCACAGCCCAGCTGTCAGAGTGGAAGATGAAAGCACAAGCCAGGTTTACACAAAATCACGATACTATCAAAGATTTGCAGAGCAAACTTGAATTAAGCAATATTGAAGCCAATAAAAAAGATGAAGAGATAAATAAACTGAAGGAACAGCTGGCTAAACAAAGCAGGAATCTTGATAGTTTAAAAAGTGAATTGGAACAAAAGCAAAACAGGAGGGAAAAGGAAGAAAGTGAGTTAACCTCAAAGTTAAAAAAACAAGCAGCAAAAATTGCTGAACTAGAAAAAGACATTGCTCAGAAAACTATAGAAAATGATTCCTTGGTGGAGGAACTTAAAAAGTCTAATGAACAAAAAGACACAGAGAAAAAAGAGATAGCTCGGCAACTCCATCAGGCAGAGAAGGTGGCTTTTGAAAAGGAAAATAGATTTAAGAAGGCTGAAGAAAAAGTGCTTAATCTTGAGAAGCAAATAGGTTCACTGAAAGCTGATTTTGAAGCAAAGGAGAAGGAATTTGATCAAATTAAGTCAGTGATACTTAAAAGGAAAGAGGAAGAACTGAAAGAATTAGAAGAGAGACTGAATGCAGAGAACAGCACTAAGCTGGCTGATCTGAAAAAGAAGGCAGAGCAAAAAATAGGTTCTATTAGAAAGCAGTTACTGTCTCAGATGGAAGAAAAGAAACAGCAATTTAAGCAAGATAGAGAGGATCAGTTAAGAGAGCTGGAGCAGAAAGTGCAGGAGAGAGAAGCCAAAATTGAGACCTTAGAAAAAAAAATTAGGTCAACAAGAGATTCCACAGAATTAGAGAAAGAAATGCTAGAAAAAGTAGACAGTGTAAAAGCTGCTGTAGAGCAAGAGAAAAATAACTTACTTGAGAATGTCCAACAGACATACAAAGAGAAAATGCAGGTGTTACAGAGGAGCTTAACCGAAAAAGATGCATTATTACAGAAGTATGAGAAGGAACAACGAGAGAGTAATGACTCTCATCTAGAATTGCAAAACAAACAGAAAGAACTCCTTAAAAAACTAGAATGTGTTGAGAAGAGCCATCAGGAAGAGCAGGTTAGGACCAAAAGTCTCAGGAAAGAACTTGAGGAACAAACAAAAAAATATTCATTGTTAGCAGATGAGCATGCTTGTTGTGGTGGTGTTTTAGCAAGCAGTAGGGAAGAACTGAAAGTTAAAGAACAAAAACATCTTGATATGGAGAGTATAATTGGAGATCTCCAGAAAAAAATGCAGGAAAAGGAGGAACTCAGTCAGTCTTTAGAACAGAAGATAAAAGAGTTAGAAAATAATATAGTGAAGAAAAATGAAGTGCATAAGATTGAGATGGAAGATAGGAGTTTAAGATACGAAGAAAAGCTAAAATGTCTACAGCAACAGTTGGATGAAAGAAATTACAGTCTTAAAGCTTTTGAGGAAAATGCTGAAGAAAAGGCTAGGTCTGTTTTGGAGCTGCAGAAGTTACTAGTTGATATGCAGAACCAGCAGAAGGACTTACAGACTAAACTGGAAGAGACTGAAGGGGAGAAACAGAAACTACGCAAAGAAGTTAATAATCTTCAAAAAGACATACGTACTCTGCGAAAGGAACATCAGCAAGAGCTTGATATAGTAAAGAAGGAGTCCTTAGAAGAAATGGAGCAGAAAATCAGGTAAATTCTTTGTTCCTGTTTGTGTTACCAGTTCTGTATTTTATCTCTAGTCACTAAAACCTGAAGAATACTTTTCTAAAGCTCGGTTTGTAACAAGGAAATAATGACTGATACTTTTCTTTAAGTTTTCTAAATAGACTTAGAGAAATAGCAAGAAAAGAGGTTTGAGTTTTGGCAAAGTAATACCATTTCTGATCTGTTTCAGTGATGGTCATTTTCAACATTGTCAAAGCGTATAATATTCTATTTTTCTCAAACAGGAAATGAAGTTTATTAAAACTTAGTACTGAGAGCTTCATGTTCAGATGGTATCAATAGTTGTTCATACGTACTGCACAAAATGTGGTGTACTGCTCAGCACTCTTAAAAGTTTCTCAAGCAATTCTAAAAATTCTGCTTTTCATGGCACATTCTTTTCCTCCAGTTCTTCAATTTCCTCAACAAAAACTCCGCATCTTTGAAAGGGTTCAATTCTGGTTTGTTTTTAAATGAAACACCTATGCCTACCTGGTGAATTAGATAGGAGAGGAAGAAAAAGCCTCCCTGAATCTCACAGAATTCTCATAATTCAAAACCATCTCATTTTAAAACAGTTTTGGAGAAATTCCCACATCTCTTGCCTTGCCTGGTGTTTTTGCACACTCTTTAAACGTTACATTTCCTTGCTGTATGTTCTGACATTTTTGTACAGATGTGAACAGGAAGACATTGAGTTAAAGCACAACTCCACCTTAAAGCAGTTAATAAGAGAGTTCAACACTCAGCTGGCTCAAAAAGAGAGAGAATTGGAAACAGCAGTAAAAGAGACAATCAGTAAGTGAAATACTAATATAACCATAATCAGTAAAATAGTCAGAAAACCTAATCTTCAGTTATTGTTGTTTTGGGGAGGGGATTTTACCTGGGACTATGATAAACACAACATGTGTTTTATGAATGTCTAGAGTACTTAAAGGAAGAACTTCTCTTGCTTAGGAAATAACTTAAATATTAATTGTAGTACAATTAGGAAAATGCATATGTAGCTATTCTGCAGGATGGATCTTTGATCTAGCACTCTTTACATCTGCCATGGCAAGAGTTACCTATAATAGCCATAGGTACCTATCTTTCTGTCATACGTAGAAAAGAAATTGAGAATAAAGTTTTGAAGGTGAAAGTGCATTGGTAAGTTTCCATTGTAATGCTACTTTGTCTTCAGTAGTACAAACTTTAATATTCCATTGTTGAATATATGGCATCTGGAGAGTGCCTTTTAGAGAAACTTAGATCCATCTGAGAATCAGAATTGCATTTTCTTAGCTGCGTCTTGCAGACTTCATTCACTAACCACTAGCAGGTACCAACTGAGTATGACGTCTGATTGTAACACAATGTGGTTATAACTAGAGTACAACATATTTCATCTGCTCTGTGTGTCTTTTGCCACCATAGTGTAAGTTGGAGATTAGAGAAGTGAGAAAAAGGTGTGTTTTGATTCCAGTTCCTGGAAGTATACCTACAGGTGAGGAGTTTCTGAAGATTTGCAAAAGTTTCAATCACATCTCTCAATAGAATAGGAGATAGAATTAGTTGTTAAATATTGGTTGTCATCTTCTAGAAACTAGTTCCAGCACCAGGTAGAAAAAATTGCTCCAAACTGCAGACAACAAATTTCATACATGTTAGGATCAAGGAACATAATAGTAACTGACAGTGTGGAAAAATGAATTTTCCTGGCAAGTTTTCCTTACAGTTACTTTGAAACATTTTTAAAATACTGTTATGACATAGTTTTAAAAAAAAATCTTTTTTTAATACTGCATTTTTTTTATAGGTAAAGCCCAGGAGGTAGAAAATGAATTGATAGAAAATCATCACATAGAGACAACACAGTTGCATAAAAAAATTGCCGAAAAAGATGATGATCTAAAAAGAACTGTGAAAAAATACGAAGAAATCCTTGAGGTATCTTTTTGAAAAGATATGACTACATAAATTTCAAAATAACTCTTCTTTGATTGCATATCTAGACAGAAAAACTGAAGTTCTTATATCCTTGAGCAGTTTGTGTGCAGATTGGAATGAGAAAACTGAATGACATTTAAGCTTTTACTACAGTTGTGGTGGTGGTGGTGTATTTGCTCCTTATAAGGATTTAAATACAATGTTTATGGGGCAGTCTCACTCTCTATCTCCTTCCTCTGATGCCCTGCTGAGATTGGTGCCATAGCCCTTAAAGTAAGGTTCTGTTCCATGAAGTCTGTTTGCATACTTTTTATGCTAGTAAAGGTTTCTTTTTTTTTTTTTTTTTTTTTTGCTTGTAATGAACAGTTTTTCTGCATTATATTTGCAGATAGACATAATTTTGCTCTAGTAGCATTTCAACCAGAAGTTACCAGCCAGTTTAAGGATACTTCACCAAGGATGCCTCCTGTTTTATACAAGTAAATTATTCCAGTCCTGCCTGTATGGCTCAAAAAGGCTAAATGGTTTTCAGCACTAGACTGTACATCATATTGGAATGCAGGCTTTAACTTTGCTAATCCTAGTCCACTTTACACAAACAGTGTAATAAAAGAGACCGTTCCATGAATAGAGCCAGCGGTAATAGATGTAAGTGGGCTGTTCGTTTGTGATCAGTTACCAGTCCAAAGATCTATGTACTTAACATTACTGCGTGCTTCCTACTAAAATTTTCAGACATGTAGGCAGGCTGTTGTGTTTCAATCTGATTTTTGAACTTCTAGCAGGCTGAACAGCATTAGCAGGGTTTTACATTTAGAGTCCCTTTCTTTTGTTTCCTAATTTAGAAAAGTTTTTTGATACAAAAAAAAAAAGGTTGTTTTTTTGGAGTTTGTGGGGGGTTTTTTTGTTAGTATTTTGGGGGTTTTTTGGTTTTGGTTTATTTTGTGGGGTTTGTTGTTTGTTTGTGGTTTTTTTTTTGTTTCATAGGGGGTTTTTTTGTACAATAGGTCTAAATACTGCATTTCTGGAGAATTTAAATTTCTCTTACCTCAGTGTGCAGTGTGTTGCCACTTATGTCCTTACTTTATAGGCCCAGATAGGTATGTGATTTGAAGTCAAGCTGGTCTAATTCCTCTGTGTTTTCTGCTACTTTCATCCTTAGTGTCAGAAACAAGCATGCTGTAGCCATTGTATGATCTTGAAGGTTTAGGCTAATTTGACTTATGTGCAATTGGAGGACATGAACTATGTCATTTTTTGCATCTCACTGATGATGGCAATGACAGTTGCCTGGAACTGCAATAAACTGCAGTTTGATATTTTAAATTACAGAATACATAGGTATTCTGTATATCTATCTTCTATAGGTATATGTATGAGTGTTTTGTTTTTGTTGTTTCAGGGAATTTAAAAAAAAATTAGAGGTTTTTTTTCCTTTGTTCCTGAAAGAAGTATTGCAAGCATCTGAAAAGTTGAGGAATATTTTTATTAAGTTAAATGTATGTCATGTTCATTGACATCTCTGATAGAAATAGGAACATATACATCACCAGATTTAGCCTAAAGTTACCAGTTATTACTGCACTTATACTTGACTTGGCTCATGATATGTTTGAGAAATTTCACATTGTGCAGAGAAGTTTGTCTCAAATGGTAAGAAGATGAAGCAAAAATAAAGCCAAATGCAAGAATGAATCTTTCTCATATAACTTTGTTGCTCTCTGTTGCATTTTAAACATGGTTGATGCTAAAAATTGTCTAACTTGATTTGAGTATTTATCCTCAAAGACAAGCAGGAATCATTCAGTCAAACTTCATATGATTTACTTGTGAAGTGCTCCACTTTTGCTTTATGTGTTGTTTTCTTTCATGAAAACTTTCATCACATAAGATTTCATGAAAATCTCCTTAATTGAAAGATTTTTAAATCAGCATAGCCTCTAATTTGGGAGCTAAGTATTTTTTCTTCAACTAAAGTATATAATTAGAGAAAAATTGAATGCTGTTTTCCAGCTAGTTTATTTTAAGCCTAACTATAAGCTAAAAATAAAATACCGAACTTCATTTATGTATCCTTTCATTTGTTGTAATGCCTTCCATGTGAGTACAGGATAGGCTTTCTGATTAAGATTTGGAAAATTAAAACTTTTTTAAAGTCTTAGTCTATAAGTGTAATTAAATCCCAATAGCATGTAGTTTATTTTCAGAGTGTGCCAGGTGTTATATAGAACAATAAGTTCTTACTGTAAATACAGATCACTGGCATGTTGGAACCCCACTTGATAGCTAATAATTTCAAATTTAAAATAATATTATCTCTTCAGGGGGTCATCCTAATACTTTTCACAGGTATGTCCTTTTTACAGAAGTGTCATTCATCATTTCGAGTTTAATTTATTTTCAGCCTTTCAAGTACCTTTTATAACTAAGAATGATGTGCATTCAATTGTGATTTGTTTAATTAAACAGTTATGTACAAATTGTAAAATTTTAGATTCTTGGTGGACAAAAAAATAAAAAATATCTGCAGAAGCCAAAACAACAACCACCACTATCCCTGAATATGCCAGGTATTGAGAATTTTTGACCTGGGGAGTATAACCATCTATTAAAAAAAAAAAAAATCTTAGAAACAATTAATTGTTGATGCACTTCTGAGGGCATAGAAAAATCATCTGAGTGAATAGAAGCTACCATTGTTTGGAGGTCATGATGTTTGAGCCAGGTTTTCCTTGAGGATGGATATTCTTAAAACTTTAAAAATTTGAGGCTGTAATAATTGCTCAGGTACTGCATCTTCTCATTTTCTGTGGGTACATTTACTTCATTTCTTTTTGGTGATGCTTTCTGGGCTAAGGGGCTGCATGAGGAGGGTGTTTCATTCTTAAGTCGTGCAAGGAACACCTTAAAAATTGGTCTTAGAGGGAAATAATCCTTTTTTAGTAATGGCATACCGTAAGTCTATTAAGCCTAGATCAGCTTTCCAGTCCTACACTTACTTTTCCAGAGAATATTCTGTATCATTATAATTTGTACACCTGAGATTTTTGAATAGAACAAAATTTCCGTCAGCAGTTCTGAACTTGTTATCAGTTAATTAATTGTACTAATTTGACTTGAAGTACTACTGTGTTAGTAGAGCCATCAGCTGACCAACTGCCCTGTGCAGTTAGGATGAGTGAAACTAGAGTTTTAGTTTTGTTCAGCAATCAAGACATGCACTAGGAATCAGAGTGCTGTTTTATAAGGTCCCTAACATATTCTCTCACAAAAAGGCCAGAGGGGACACAATTTTAAAAAATATTTGTTTTTGCAAAATGCCATATAGATGGATTAACTTCCTAGGATTTAGGTCATTGTATTTTTGTCCTATACAGGAAAAGTTAATTTCCTCCCTACCATTCTTGTTACTGCTTCTTTCCTCCACACTGCATACTGCCTTCCAAACCCTTGAGAACGGGAAATCGTTGGTCATTGTTTTGGAAAATGTGCTTAAAAGTGTTTCAGTAACATCCCTGTGAGAGTGGCTGAGGAAAGGATTTAAGTCCTTGTCACTTCCATAATATAGGAATTAATTCCATAATATAGAAATTAAATCATCTGCCCCTTCCATGAATGTTATGACCTTCATGCACTTACTGGATTATACTCAAATGCTGTTTTAGTGCCCAAGAGAAATAGATCTTTTCTTGAATTTTTAAAAATGTAACTGTAATCCTAACTATGTAATCTTTGTTGTTGGAGGCCTACAAAATCTTGTTAAGCATGAATTTTTTTTCTTGGTCTGTTCTGTAGACCTCTGATGTAATTAGCTTTTGCACGAATTTCAAGCATATCCTTTCTGTGTATAGTATTTGTTGTTTATATTTGTTGTATAGTTTGTTGATTGCTTTATGTCCACCATAGTTAAGGTTTTGAATGGTTAATTGTGTAAGTAGTTTTTTTCCCTGTATTTTGAAGTCTCGTGAAGAAGAGATGACAGCAAAAGTTCATGAATTGCAGGCACAGCTGGAAGACTTGCAGAAGGAATACAGACAAAGGATTGCAGAAGAGGAATATTGCAGCAGTGAAAAAGTGAGCTGGCACTGACATTTGGTTTTATATCTTTAAGTGTGAAATTCTTGCTCCACGTGAAATTCTGTAGTTTATTCCTAATTGGATTTTATTTATATATCTGGCCTTCATTTTCATGTACAAAATGAATCTCTTCAGAATCTGCAATATTTGATACTACCTTTTTAATTGGTATGTTGAAAAGTCCAGTTCTGTTGATATTATTAAGGTGGGGGATTTTGCCCTCTACATGTGTTTATCTTGATTTTATTTGACGCCTGTTAGAAGGAAAGAAAATCCTGTTAAGTAAGTTTAAGTGTGATTTTTTTAAAAAATTCATGTTTCAGAGGTGTCTGAAGTAGTGCCTTGAATATATCAGTTATGGATAGAGAGGCCTTCATTGAAAGAAGACTGACTTCATGCTTTTGTCTTTCTGAGACTACATTTTAATTTGAGGAGTTCTTTGGTGAAAATACTATAGTAGCTGTTATACTGAGGAGAGAAAAAGTGTATGAGTTGTTGAATCATTGATGAGAATTCATATTTACCTTACTTTTAAATTTTTCATTTTAACAACAGGTAGCCCTGGGGAGCTTTTAGGAAGTGGAAACGACAGCAGGTGGCTTGAGAGTAATACGGGGAAATTGTACAGGAAGCTAGGAACAAAGTTAGGGAAGCCAAAGCCCCGTTAGAATTGTTCTGGCCAGGGGTATTAAGGCAAACAGGAAGGGCTTCTATACATATGTTGCAAGCAAAAGAAAGACTATGGATGATGTGAACCCTCTTTGGAAGGAAATTGGAAACCTGGCTACCCTGGACAAAGAGGAGGCTGGGGTTCTCAACAACTTCTGTGCCTCTGTCTTCAATGGCAAGTGCTCCAGCCACGCCACCCAAGTCAAGAAAGGCAGATGCAGGGACTGGGAGGATGAAGACCCTGAGCCTACTTGTCATGGTTTGACCCTGGCCAAACACCAGGAACCCATGACAGCCACTCACTCACCCTCCCCTGCTACAGCTGAGCAGAGGAGAGAAAAATTTAATGAAGGCTTCATGAGTTGAGATAAGGACAGGGAGAAAACACTCCAAGGGCAAAACAGGCTCAACTTACAGGTGCAAAGTGAATTATTACTAACAAAATCAGAAGAGGATAATGAGAAGTAAAAGAAACCCTTAAAAACACCTTTTTCCCCTCAACCCTTCCTTCCTTCCCACCAACAGCTCAGGGAGACAGGAATGAGGGTTTTGGTCAGTTCATCACCTGAAGTTTTCTTCTGCTGCTCAGGTAGAGGAGTCCTTCCCCTGCTACATTGTGGGGTTCCCCACGGGAGACAGTTCTCTGTGAACTACTCCAGCGTGGCTCCAATCTCACGGAACAGCAGTCCTCTGAAAACTGCTGCAGCATGAGTCCCTCCCATGGGCAAACAGTCCTTCCAAAACTGTTGTGGCATGGGTCACTGTTCTGTGGGGTGCAGACCTCCAAGGACAGGCTGCTCCAGCCTGGAAGCAAGGGTGCCCTCTTTCCACCGGGTTTCCCACTGGATCACAGCCTCCTCCAGGCATCCACCCGCTCCAACATGAGCACCTCCCCCACGGGCTGTGAGCGGATCTCTGCATCCCCTGTGGACCTCCATGGGCTGATGAGAGGAACCTGTTTCAGCATGGTCATCACCATAGCCTGCAGAGGAATCTCGGCTCCAGCGGCTGGAGCTCCTCCTGCCCCTCCTTCTCCACTGACCTTGGTGTCTCCATGTTGTTTCCCTTACATGTTCTAACCACCTCCTCTTCTGTAGCTGGAATTCAAATTACACCACCACTTTGTTTTGATTTTCTTCTTAAATATGTTATCACAGAGGCGTTACCATCATCTCTAATTGGCCCAGCCTTGCCCAGCAGCATGTCCATCTTCTGAGCCATCAGGGACTGGCTCTGCCAGACATGATGGAAGCTCCCAGCAGCTTCTCACAGAAGCCACCTCTGTGGCCTCCCCGCTACCTAAAACCAGGCCATGCAAACCAACACACTACCATAGGAGACGATCAGGTTCGAGACCACCTAAAGAACCTGAATGTGCACAAGTCCATGGGACCCAATGAGGTTCATCCACGGGTCCTGAGGGAGCTGGAGATGAAGCCACTGAGACACTATCCATCATTTTTGAAAAATTGTGTCAGTCAGGTGAAGTCCCTTATGACTGGAAAAAGGGAAATGTAACCCCCATTTTTAAAAAGGGGAAACTGGAATATCAGTGAAACTACAGACCAGTCAGTCTCACCTCTGTGCTAGGCAAGGTCATAGAGCAGATTCTACTGGAAACTATGCAAAGACACATAGGCAAAAAGAAGAAAAAAGAGGTGATTTGTAACAGCCAGAATGGCTTTACAAGGGGGAAGTAAGTAATGCCTAACAAATTTGGTGACCTTCTGTGATGGGGCTACAGCAATGGTGGACAGGGGCAGAGCAACTGACATTGTCTACCTGGACTTAATGCAAAGTATTTCACACTTCCACATTACATCCTTGTCTCCAGATTGGAGAGACAGGGGTTTGATGGATGGACCACTTGGTGGATAGAGAACTGGCTGGATGGTCACACACAAAGAGTTTTGGTCAACAGCTCATTGTCCACGTAGAGACCAGTTACATGATGAAGTTGGAGCAGTGATAAATAGGATTATCCCCTCTTTTGACTGATGATGCTGTGTTTGATGCACTCATGGGGTCAGTACTCGCTGGGGCTGATACTATTCAACATCTTTGTCAGTGACATGGACAGTGAAACCTATCAGTGCTGAGTGCATCCTCAGCAAATTTGTTGAAAACACCAAGCTCTGTGGTGGTGTGGTCAACACGATGGAGGGAAGGGATAATGGCATCCAGAGGGACCTTGACAGGCTTGAGATGTGGACTGAAGCAAACCTCATGAAGTTCAACAAAGCAAAGCTCAAGGTCCTACATCCAGGTCACGGCAATCCCAGACACACCAATGGGTTGGACAGAGAAGTGATTGAGAGCAGCCCTGAGGAGAAAGTCTTGGAGTTGACAAGTGATGAAAAACTTGACATGAGCCAGCTGTGTGTGCTCAGAGCCCAGAAAGCCAATCAAATCCTGGGCTGCATCACAAGGAGTGTGGCCATCAGGTCAAAGAAGGTGATTCTGCCCCTCTACTCTGCTCACATGAGATCCCACCTGGAGTACTGTGCACAGTTCTGGTCTCCCCAACATAAGAAAGACCTGGAACTGTTGGAGCAAGTCCAGAGGAGGGCCATGAAGTTTGTAAGAGGATTGGAGCACCTTCCCTATGAACACAGGCTGAGAAAGCTGAGGCCGTTCAGCCTGGAGAAGAAAAGGTTGCATGGAGACCTCATGGCAAACTTCCAGTATCTGAAGGGGACCTACAGGGGAGCTGGAGAGGGACTTCTCATCAGGAACTGTAGTGACAGGACAAGGAATAATGGGTATAAATTGAAAGAGTGGAAATTTAGATTAGACATTAGGAAGGAGTTTTTCACTTTGAGGGTGGTAGGACACTGAACAGGTTGCCCAGGGAGGTTGTGGATGCCCCAACCCTGATAGTGTTCAGTGTCAGGTTTAACAAGGCATTGAGCGACCTGGTCTACTAGGAGGTGTCCCTGGCCATGGCAGGGAGTGTTGAGACAAGATGATCTTTAAGGTCCATTCCAACCTGTTAGCATTCCGTGATTCTATGATTCCTCAGTTGTTCCCAGAAGGGTATCAGACAGATTGGCAATGGTAGCATAGAGCTGTAAAGTGTTTGAATATTGCAGATATTAAATCTCTAAAAGTTAATATGTTTATAATAAACAAAATAAACAGCTAATTTTGCCTGTGTCTGGAATGTTGTCCACAGCTCTTCACTCCTTTGAGTTTCCATGGCAGACTTTGGAGAAAGTCAAAGGAGTTCTTCCATCTGTGGCGGGTATAAACCAGTTCAGAGAACTCCATAGCTGATAAACAGCTTAGTTTTAAAAGATAAAGGATGTTTCATTTGTGGGGAAAGAAGACCAGGTTGTGTAGTAGCGCCAGTACTTAAATACAGTTAAAGCATTCAGGTTCAAAGTAGTTGCAGAATAAGAATGCAATTTTTTTTTTCCTGAGTGTAAGGCAATTAAATATCTGTGATTTTTCTGGAATACAGGCGTCAAAGTTTTTTGAGTAATTTTGAGAATTCCAACTAAATTCAACTTTAGCAAATTGTTCACAAGCTTTCTTTTGCATAGCTGATTCAACTGAATGTAAATGCCTTATTTGTTACTATTCACAATGGTGATTTCATTGCGAAACAACATAACTATTCTAATAGATTATGCTGTTGAATGTACACATAATTCCTGGTATGTCTTCTTATCCAGTCAAAGCTCAAATACTTAGAGTGATGTAAGTGGGCTTTCAGTTCCTGTTTTATCAGTATTTCAGGATTTGATTTTTACTCTGACACAATCTGTTCTGGGGTCAAGAGGCAGTTTTCTTTTGTCATCCTTAGAAATGGAGTTGTTTTTAATTTTTACTTCTGTCTTAGTTTGTCTGTTGCCTGTCCTTGGTATGTTTGTAGGAAACTAATTTTGCTTTTACCTGGTACAATAGTACATATTTGCAATGGCAAACAATACATTTTGGCTACAATAGCATTTATAGGCAGCACTACAGAGCTATATGAGAAAATTGCACAGGGCTTGTGAACTTGTCAACATACCAGAACAGAACTGTATAAATCCACATATGGATTTTACAGTGCATTCAAATGAATTGTGTTTGCCATGGTATTTTTTGTCTCACTTTATACCTTTTTTATTTTGTTGCTTTGTAACAGTTTTCTGTTTTGGTATTGGTTTTTTTTACCCTTCAGCACTAGTAGTCAAACAGTTTGAAGTCTTCCATTGACTGGATGCAACTTTTTGTGGGCAACATTTTTTGTCTAAAATCAGAGACTCCCAAGTCACAGAAGTTTGTCTTATAAAACTTTCTGTCCTGCTTGTTGTCAGCCTAGACCAAACATTACACCTAACATATCTACTTTCACATGAAATGTACTCTAGATATTGGAACAGTACTTGTCTGACTGTGATAAAAAATTGACACATACTAACAACCTTAAGTGTTAATGTTTGGAGGTAAAAATACCAGAAAGTGTCTCTCCTTGTGAGAAGATAAATGTCTGATTGAGGTTTTCAGAAGCAAAAATTGCACTTAGAGGTTTGAGATCTTTAGAGAAATGATTTTCCCCTATTTTCTGTTTGTGAAGTGTAGGAAACCACAAAGATTTTATCAACCTGAGATGGGGAATAAATCTCCTTTTCAACACAATTGCAAAGAGGCTTGGGAAGAAAAAAGTTATACTGACCCTGAGATCAGCTGAATTGGTTAGAGCATGGTGCTCATTATGCCAGAGTCAACAGGTTTGATCCCTGCAAGGGCCATTCGCTTTAAGAGTTGGACTCTATGATCCTTGTGGATCCCTTCCAACTTATAATATTCTGTGATTCTGTGAATATGTACCACTCTGCCTTAAGGTTTAGCTTACCTTAAAAAAATTTCACACATAAATTATTTGATGTTGAAATGCTTTTACAACCTTGAGTTATATCCACGACTACTGAAGCATTATTTTCCTTAGAGTTGGAACACTGAAAGATAGAAATTTCAGCTTAGAATTTTTTCTGTACTTCATAAACATCTTTGCAAGATGCAGAGCTCTTGAAGCTCTTAACTGAAGCTAATTTCAGGTAAATGTTCACATTTCCAAATGTGACTTGACGAATTAAGGGAATGCATAAAATATTCTGATTAGTATTAATTGTAGTTAGGGTATCCTGTGATGTATTTCATACTCATTCGGTTATTATTCATCTCCAATATGCATTTCATCAAGATTTGGAAAAGCTAGGTTCTTGAAGTTATATTTATGATAATTGTCTTGCAGAATCAAATGAGATAATTTAAATATAAGCTTTACATACTGTCAATACAAATAAGTTAAACTATTTATGAGACTAGTTATTATTATTTGGTAATGTCAATTTTTGTCATCTTCAATTAACACTGTATCAGAGCTAGATGATTGATATTTCTTTCTCCAATGCTTGATATAATCCGTATTTTTCATACATTTTAATCTAAATTTTTATTGTTGTTATAGGTCACAATAACAGAACTAAAGGTAAGTCTTATGTGTAATTGATTTTGTTCTCTAATACTTCCATTGTGGAGCAGTTTTAAAGCTGAAATACTGCTTATAAGTTTGTGTGTGTTAAAAGGAGAAATAGGTTTATTGCAAAGGTACCTATGATGTATTTTCAGCAATTTCCATATATGACTGTTTTTTCAGGCACAACTTGCACAGAAGACAACACTAGTCAATGATTCAAAATTGAAGGAGCAGGAATTGAAAGAGCAGGTAAGGGTGATGTTGAACAAGTAAGAAGTATTCTTGTTTGACACTCTGTGTTTGCAGTATTAAGAGGTTTGTTCTTTTCAAGTGATGATGTGGCACATCTCCGTACAAGGTACTATGAATATAATAGACAAAAAAATAGTTTTCACTCATGCTTGCTCTCAGATCTGTGTGCTTTTCAAAGTATACCTCCATTCTCTGAGAATAAAAATACCACATGCTTGTGATACTCGTTAGCAAAGCAATTGCACAGTGAAAAAGGGAATAATGCACCTTATGAAATTCTGGAATTTTTTTTCAAAACTAAAACTTTTTTGATGTTTAAGTACAATTTTTGTTGTGTGCTTTTTTATCTGTGCTTATATATAAAATAGGAACATGAATATATAACATATGCCCAACATCTGCTATAGATATTTTTATGTGTATATACACATGTACAACATTGGGACAGTTTTTAATAATACAGTTTTTAATGTTTTCCTTCCTTAAAAAGCAAATGTATTTTGATTTTATAAGAGTCGATATTTAGCTGGAAACTATTTCAATTAAGCTTATTTTAGCTGCTAGTTAACACCGTTTATCATGTCAACTGTTACCTGTTTAGATTCATGTACTGGAAGACCGGCTGAAACATTACGAGAAAAATATTTACGTCACATCAGTTGGAACACCATATAGAGGTAAGTAGACAATTTTCATCACAAATAAGTTTTTCATTTGTTTGAAAGATACAGTTTGGTCTAGAAAATTTATTAAAACATCAGTCTCTTTAAAACACTCACGTAATAAACTTATGATATCCTTCTTTTCTCTTGTCTATTATAATAGAGTTGGTGTGTGATCTCAGATGACCAATTCACACAGCATTTTGTTTGATGTTTTCTTTTTTATGTCATTCAGTTAAAAGAGCTCTGTTAAAAAAAGAGCTTCAGTTAAAAGAACTCTAATCAGAGTTCTTAAGCTTTCTGTAGTGCAGGACCCAAGAGCACCCACAGGGACAGAGATGGGCACACCTACAGCAGGGCACAGGCAGGGACTGAAGGTCCCAGGCAGAGCTGGGACACATCCCCATGGCCCTTGGCAGGAGATGATGGGGGTCCCAGGGGAGGCTGGTCCCAGCCACCTGGGAGCAGCCCAGGACCCAGACAGAAGTAGACTTGCACTGCTCATGTACTCTCCTTTAGACACTGGTGGTTGGACACTTTGGAGATAGAGTATGGGCTTATGGACCTTCTCTCTGGTGGTGTACTGTTCCTCTCAGACTCTTTTATTTTAACATAAGATAGAAAAATGCACAGGGAAATGAACAGGTATTGCTCACCTCCAAAAGATTTGCAGCTGTTTAGTTGAGGAGTAAATCCTGCATAAGACTCAGGGCTCAAGCATTGAGCTGTGCTAATGTTAGAGATACGGGGTTTTGCCATCCTGTGCAGACCCATCTTATCTGAACTCAGAAGACTTTAGAAAACCATGTCACACTTGCTTTTTACAAATTTGTGCAAATGGTGAAATTATCTCAGGATGATCTACATCTCTCATCCCCTCAGAAAGTCCATGCCTTCTTCCCTCAAGGTGACAGAGTCAAGGATGGGAGATGGTTGTGGGTATTCGGTGCCTGCTGCTAGTGCAGGGCTGGGAAGAAATGTCATCAAAGATTCCCTCAGCATATACTGGTAGGGAAAGAAGCAGGTGGAAAGAAGAATAGCATAGCATACTTCAGCTGGAAGGGACCAACATCAGTTTTATAGTCCAACTGTGTGACCACTTCAGGGCTGATGAAAAGGTAAAAGTATGGCTTTAAGGGCACTGTCCAAATGCCTCTTCAACACTGACGAACATGAGGCATCAACCACTTTTCCAAGAGGTCTGTTCCAGAGTTTGAAACCCTTTTGGTAAAGAAATGTTTCCTCATGTCAAGTCTGAACTCCCCATGATGGATAAAGGTTTCAACCATTTTCCATGTGGCCTGGCACTGGGTACCAGGGAGAAGCAAGCAGCACCTTCCTCTCAGAGTCTCCTCAGGAAGCTGTAGAGAGCACTGAGGTCACCCCTTAGCCTCCATCTCTCCAAATTAGAGAAACCCAGACTCCTCAGCTGCTTCTCAGAGGACATGCCTACCAGCACCTTATCCGGTAGCAGAGGTACCCTCCTCTGGTTGTGTTCACGCACCTTCACATCCTTTTTAAATGGTGGGGCCCTGAACCGCACACAGTACTCAAGCTGAGGCTGCACCAGTGATAAATAGGGTGGGATAATCACCTCTTTTGACTGCCTGATGATGCTGTGTTTGATGCACTCCAGATGAGGTTTGCTCTCCTGGCTGCCAGGGCACACAGACTCCTGACTCCTGTTGCACCTCCTGCTAACCAGCACCCCCAAATGCCTTTCTGGAGGGCTGCAGTTACTCCATCCCAGGTGCAGAGTACAGCATTTGTTCTCGTTTGTTTTCGTGCTGTTAGTGAAACTTGGATTCATATGAGTGACTCTCAGTATAAATATTCTCTTATTTTTGTTTACACAGATGGAAACCTTCACCATACTGATGTTTCCCTGTTTGAGGAACCTACTGAGTTTGAATACTTGAGGAAAGTGCTCTTTGAATATATGATGGGTCGTGAGACAAAGGTATGGAAATTTGTATATGCTGACAGGTGATTCAGGTTACAGTAAAGTTTAACACCCTGGCTGCATAGATGTGAAGTACCATGTGTTTGTGATTTGTTGTATGTTGCTTATTTCTGACACAGGATTCAATAGGCTTTCACATTTTCTTCCAAAGAGACATAATCCATAATTTTGAAACTTCGTCAGCCTGCCAAGATGAGTGGAAGGTGGAGAGGGGTTTCACATCTCTCACCACTGTACCTATCAAGACAAAAACCTTCATGGGTAGATATGATTTTATCAGCAAAAGTCCTGTTGTCAGTCAAACTTAATGTAAAATGAAAGCTGGTATGCACAATATTAGCAAAACTGATCTTTTGATGTAATCTTGACACAAACATGGTAAGTAACAGTTGGATCAAATAAGAGTTTGTTAGTAGCTGTGAAGATGGTGAAATACCTCTTCAGTTGTTCCTTATAGATGTTTCATAGTGTTCCCAAATCTGTATACCTTAGGTAGTATTAATTCACTCTTAAAAGTAGTGAAAAGCTGGACAGTAGGCTTCTTGTAAGCTGCAGGCTTGTGAAATCATTCCTTAATTGGAATTTTAGTAGCTTCTCGCAATACTGGTGCTTAGGGACTGATGGTATTCAAAAGAGGTATGTTGTAACACAAACATTATTCTTGGATAATAAATTTTATATGGATGAATTTTTGTATTTGATGTTTTCCTTCTCCCTGGAGTTCTTCCATTGTTGACCTGCTTTCAACTTAGAGTGCCATAAAGCAAAGAGATTTTATGTAGGTTTCTGTCTTAATTAGCTCTGTTCTCATTGTGCTCTTTACAGAATAAAACTTGGACAGTGCAAGGCATCCTTTCCTTATGGGATTCTTCTTTCTCTCTCTTTTTATCCCACTTTTAATTTTGATATTAATTCCTTTTTTTATTACCAGTACAAATCTCTGATGTGAAAAACCCAGAATCAATAGTTACCTTCTGTTCTCAAGCCTGTGGCTCTCCTACTTTAATGACAAGCAACTAAAATAATTAATAAAAATATGTACAGTAGTGGATTTTATGATTTCAAATTGTAAGGGACTTACACAAGTGAAAATGCTAAAAAGTCTGTCAGCAGTGTTTGTCTTAAGGGAAGTCTTGAAACAGCTGCAGACAACTACTGCAGATAGCTGATGCACGTAGCAAATTTTCATTCAAGAAAACCTAATTTGAAACCTCATTTTCACTCATCAAAATTTTTTCTTACTGATCTTCAAAACATTGCTACACATGCCTCAAAACTTTGGATTATAAATTGTTACATTTTTTTCCCTTTTTAACAGTGTTGTACTAAAATTTGCAGTTGATTTCATCAATAACAGCAACAAACTACAATCATTGCTGAAGAAAGTTGTCTTTAGCTCTTTCTTTGGTGTTTCTTTTTCTTTAGTTTCTGTCTTTGGTGAAGTTTTGCTTCAAAAAGTAGTTTCAAGCTGATTTCATCTGCTGGTTTTCTTTCAATCATGTTGCTGGAGGACACTGAGCTTAGTGTCTGCTCTCATCAGGATTATATAATCATAAATTTATGGAACTATGTCTTGAGAACTGGTTTAATCCTGCTACATGGAGTGGAAAACCATGAGCAGTGATGATGTGAATGATAAAACCTTTTAAAACAGTTTTAAATATGTTAGTAAAGTATTAATGTGCTTTCCACCACCACCCCGCCCCCTCCCCTGCCCCCCCCCAAAATACAGTTCTTGAGTTAAAAGATAGGCGTTGTAATTTATCTCCTCAGTACAGATATTCCTTTCTCTCAACTTTTATCTTCCTGGACAAGAAGAGGTGTTTTTTTAATCTAATTTTGTCTTGTAAGATCATTCTGGTGGCCCTTCTCTGTGCAGGATCCCGTTTTGCAGCACAAATATGTATACCATGTCTCAAAGGTGATTCAGTAGTGGAACTGTTGATATCTCTGGACATGCTTCCTCTTTTTTGAACAGAGTTCAAAAAAATCTGTGCAAATTATCCAGGATGTATTGCCAATTATGCAGCCTAGTAAATGATACTGGAATGTGATCAAGACATTAATGAATGCACCAGTTGGTCTACAGTATTGGAGACATAAGAGAAATGTGGAGATTGATACAGATCTGAGAGTCAGGAATTACTGTCATGACTTGTAATGTGTAACTTATCACATCCTTTGTAAACTGCTTGACCAAGGTGTATATGTGTCTTTGTTGAGAGGTTTTACTGTCTTGCCCTCCAGTCCAACTTTATTATTTGCTTGGCAGGATATATGCAACGAGATTGACAGCTTTTTCTAAGCATGCACTTTTATCTAGTATACTGTCTTATTAATGGACTCTATCATTTGAGCATAGATACCATGGAATTTATACCACACTACAGTAGCTGAAGTTTGTGACCGTAGAATCTTGTCATATATAATGTGCAAACATTGTTTTCATATAATTCACATCATGCATATACAATGTGAAACAGATAGTTATATCTTACTGATTTCACAGTTGTCCACTGCCATTAATAAAATAGTATCCAGTATTATTAAATTAAATAATTTTTAAAATATTACAAAGCATTTTTGTGGATGTGGAATTATGTATGGGTAACCTATATCTTTTTAGACAATGGCCAAGGTTATAACAACAGTGCTGAAGTTCCCAGCAGATCAGACTCAGAAGATACTAGAACGAGAAGATGCTCGACCAATGGTAAGTTATGTAAGTAAATCAGGTTTATGCAAGAGGATTAGGTGTCAAGAATAAGGAATTAGAAACTTTTTTTTCATCTTCTTTTCCCTGTGTCCACATTCAAATGGTCTCTGTTTCTCCCTCCTTCCCTCTTCTTGAGTGGAATACGAAATTCCAGCTCTAGGTTTGACTTTATAGCAAGAGTGAGAAAAAAAGCAAGCATTTTTCTTTACTAGTATTTTTCTTCAGTTAAGCCATATTTCTGATAGGGATAGGTACAGTTGGACCAAAGCAAGTTCAAGCATCACTACTATTCTGTGGGTGAATTTTCTAATTTAAAAAAGTAATCTGACATATTAAATATGTATATATAAAAATACATATAATGTATAAAATTCACACTTCTTAAATTCAGAAGTTTTTGTGAAGTCATACCAGTTTTTTTGAAAATGTATCAAGAAACATTTTTTCAGCCCTAGGATAAAATTTCTGGCAAAAACAACAGGCATTATGCTCGTAGAATAGAAAATTGAGTATCTCAATCACCTGACATACATGTGTTTGAAGTGAGATGTGTGCAGTTTTATCTTAAGTGGGTATCCTAACAAGATTGGGGTTTTGATTAGGTTTTGGGGTTTTTTTTGTGAGCCTGTTTTATTTTTGTACTGAAAAAACACGAAAATATGTCCGTTCACTCTGGGTCAGGACAGGTCAAAAATAAGAGTCATCAACACTTTGGTGTTGTCTTTCTCCCCGCATTGTTTCCCATGTTGTCTTTTTTGTAACATTTGCTTAGTACTTATTTACTAGAAAGGTGAAATTGGGTTTGAGAAGCAGACGCAAAAGGACTTAAGATTATATGAGCATAAGCATTTCTTTGGTATTACTGTTACTGTTTTATGTATTTGAGATACTTTTAATTAAAATAAAAACTACAGTAATAGTCTTCTCTACATTGTATCTGGAGTCAACCCTGTGACCCCTCTCTTTGTGGGTCAGCTTAGTGAAATATTTAGGAATTAAAGTGAGAGGAAGAATTGCATTCTGTTTCTCTCACTGACCATGCATATATATTTATTTAGTGCTTGCAAATACAGAATAAAATAAAAATTTCAATAATTTTACATTTCACTTGAAGTAGATGCGTTAAAGTCCTGTAGATTCACTGAAACAAATTTTTAAAAAGTCTGTACTTTCATCTTGCAGTATCACATCGGAGGAAAGTGTTAAATACTTCAACATTTTCCTGTACACTTAGTACGTTTGAGAGTCCTGCAATCTTAAATATTTTAAATACTTTTAGAAGTATATAAATATTGATAATACTGCAGCTTCAGTAAGTATCATGTATCCCAAGCATGGTTTTCTCTCTCTGACATTAAAATAGAAAGCTGAGACTTTTTTTGCTTTGGTTTGATTTGTTTTGTTTTGTTTTGGTAAGCCAGAGTAATACTTAGGAAACATTTTGAGAACAGAGAGATGGGCCTTGTTTTGCAGACACTTCGTTTTTTGATATTTAAACCTGTTTTTCCTACAACAGACATTCACAGCTTCCGAAACAAAATAAAAACTTAACTTGAATTCATCCAACAAATTTTTATCCTTGGTATTAAATTTTGGCTAGAACACACAGTGAGGTTTTTTTTGCAGGCTGTAAGTGCTTTGATTTGTTAAGGATATCATTGTTCAAATAGCTCTTGAGTTTCACATAGCAGTCCCTTCTTGGCTCATATCTAGCCTATGAATTTTCTCCTTTCCAAATCCACAAAGGGATTGAGTTAGACATCTAATGGAAACTCAAATATTAGGGTGTATTATGAAGGAAGAAGTATTTTTTCCTTCACTTTCAAAGTTACTATGTTCGTTTGCTGAAGCACAAATTATTCTGGGGATGAGTCTTCCATAATTCCGTTTAGACCTAAAAAGTTGGAGAGGTCTTTACAAATTATTCTGTCAAGAAATATGCTTGGGTTTTTTTGTTTTTTATTTATTGGCATTTGCTGACATGGCAGTAGTGTTTCTCCACACTTAATATTGGACTGATGCTGGTATATGAAAATATCCAATATTTAGCTCTCATGAGCAATGAAGTTCTGAACTACAACATAAATGTGCATTTTAACATAAAGCTGTTAGTTTATTGCTAAAACGTCTGTAAGTAATTTTAATGTGTAAATTATTAACTTACTGTGCTACTAGAGTAAGTGTGTGGTACTAAGTATCTGTGCGTAATTTTATACCCTCTCAGTGGGCATATATTTAACAAGTTTCTGAAAATTTGTAACATTCACTGGTCAATAAACATCCGCTGGATCAATGTAATCTTTAGTGATCTGGCTTTTACTATGTAGTTGTTGTGATCTAACTGCAGCAATCTCATCTCAAGATGTCCACAGAGTTCTTATTTGTTAACACTACATAACACTATTAACAAAATAGTCCAATAAGCTCTTTTCTTCCTGGCTTTGTAGTTTGCCTCACCTCGCAGTGGTATCTTTTGAATATGCCACCAATCTGTACTTAGCTAGTGTGGGTGAGTGGAGTCTAATACATTCTTGTTTAATGTAAAATGAAATCTGTATTATGCAATTAATGATTCTTCTGCTGTTTTTTCTTGCCTGCTTTCCTTCATTAAAAAACAAATTTTGGTTGTATATGTGTATGATAATTTTTGTTCTCCTTTTAATCATGTTTTGCTTTACAAAGCCAAGTTTGAAAATGGTAAATATTGATTCAAAACCAATCTTTTTGATTGACCCTAACCCTAAGCATAACTTCAAGTGTTGATTGAGCTACAGAAATCTCAGTTGTATAAACAAAATCAGATTTTAAATCAATTAATATGTAATATTGAATTTTATTGCACTTGGCTTTGTTTTGTCTTTATTAATTTGTTGAGTTCTTTTTTTGAATAGGCAAATCAGATTTGTGGGAGACATGCTATACTGCTTGAAATGAATTATTACATCTTGTAAATATGAAAATGAATTATCTTAAAAAAGATTGATGAATATTCTCTGCAGAGGGATTAGGATATGATTGCATTTAAGCATCAATATCTTTCTGAATCACAGCTTTTGATATCAAGAGAAGCTAAAGCAGAGAGATGATGGAGAACAATTACGGGAGCTTTATGCTCTCAGTTTATTGTGTCTTTCTTCAAGTTTTATTGATCTACTTTAATTATGAATCTGCAACACTAGTTGTAACATTACAAGAATGGAACAGCTGACATAGGCCTAGAGCTGCAGGTTGCATCAGACTAGCCTAGCTAAACAAGCAGCACACAAGCAATAGTTGGTTGAGAGAGGACTGGGATATGGAAGTACACAGGAAAAAACTTTCTGCACTGACTGATAAGATTATAATTTGAGTCACTAGTGGTGTATGATATGTAATAAATTCTGCAGATGAATTCTATAGGATATAGTTGTTTCAACTTTTTTTTTCCTCCTTTGCAACTGGAAAGCTTTGCACAGTTGCCAGGAGTTGATTGAGTGCACGTGAAGCAGTTGCTATCTCTTGGCTGAAATGCAGTTGTTGGCCTGCATTACTGCCAGAGCAAAATTAACTAACTTAGGTTATTGTCATTGCCAGTTACCACAGTGCAATTGCCAGGTTATCTTCCTCTCCTGCAGTTATACGAACACAGCCTTCAACACAAACCAATACCTCTTTCAAAGGAAAAAATGTGTTCATTTAGCAGTCATGGTTTCTACTTTGTGTTCTTTTCCATCTTTGAATACAGTAGTGAATGCACTTCATTGCACTTAAAATGCAGTAGAGTTTGGACTGTTTGCCAACAGCCTTCATCAGTTCTGACAAAATCAGCAACTGTTTTCTTTAGCCCTTTGTTGAAAAGAATTGAATTGTTGATATTGATGGAACAAAATTACTTCCAACACTATTGCAGAATAGGTTGCAGAAGGTATGTTTGGAACTTACATTCTTGTCATGCTGTCTGTAATGCTGGTGTAAAAAAATTCAGGTGTTCTGAGCTGCATTTGAAACATACCATGGAAAGGCTTGTTGATATTGACCTTAATGTCAGAAACTATCTGTTACACTTTCATAACATCAGCTACTGTATATGTAAACTGTTCAGACTGCATTATTCAATTGTAGTTGCCTATTTCATCTCAAGTATTTTTGTCACTTATTCTTGCATGTATATGACTTAGAAATTAAGTGGATGCTGACTTCATTGTGAAGGCAATTGATATTTTCCTGTAGAGGAAGCTATTTGCTAGCTCTAAAGTTTTACATCATCATTTCAATTTTGATGATAAGCCTTATGCAGAGTACAACTTTGTTTTTCTTTGAATTAATATGCAGTGATGTGGTACACTATTTCCAGTGAGACTGCTGAATGTTTTGCTACACCTTATTTTGTTTTCATCAGTTTCTCAACTGTTTTGCAGGTACTGTAATGGAATTGCTTGCTCAAATAATTTGGCAGTTTGACTTATTTGAAATTCTTCTATCTCCTAATTGTATTAATAAACAATGTCATTATTTTAATATTAAGAGCTTCTAAGTTGTTCTCAATAATGTAACGTTTGATTATTTCTTTTAACTTTCCATTCTTCTAGTTGTGGCTATGACCGTCTTGAAGAATTCATGATGAGAATGTCTCATGACATTGCTGCTTAGAAATACGCTTGTATCTCTGTTGCCCCTTGAGAAGGGACAAGAAGAAAAGCTATTATTCAAGGTCACAAACAGAACAGCAAGAACCAAAACTCTGCACCACCTTTGGACTGTGAATACAGTTAAAACTGCCTTGACAGAAATGCTAATCAGGGGTTGTTTGGTTATTTCTCTTCTATTGAATACTTTCTTCTATTTTGTGTTAAAGGTTATTTTTTTAAAGGAGAGAAAAGACTTTATCCAAGGAAGGAATTGCCCACTGCTGTACTAGACAGGTTTTACTGGGTGTTTTTTAAGAGTTGAAATAAATGATTTGTTTCTTCTATTTATTTTTTTTATTTTTGATTGAGTTGTGCAATACATTTTGGATGGATAGCGATTGAGGTGATTTTTCTGATGAACTAGGCACTCTTGTTGACTATTCTCTCCTGATTTGATCTTGATTGTTTGCTAAAGGTCACTTCTATATGCTTTTGCCTACAATAAATCCAAATTGCAGTACCTCGTTTGTTTACTCCTAGCTTTTGTACTTATATTTTCTGGAGAAAAGGTATGTTCCTGTAAATTGTAAATAGTTACTACATAATTGTATCATACACTGATCTGTGACTGTTGACAGCACTAATATGAATAGAGCTAAGATGAAATAAAGTTTATTTACTGTATAATTTTGGAATATCTTTGGTGTGACTTTTCTTTTAATGGACACACCAATTTTGTTCTGACTCCTGTTGGAGACATTGTTAGCTGAGATACTGCTAGGCTGAAATCACTCTCATAAGAATTCAAGTACATTAAACTGTAAGAAGTCAATGAAGACATTCAAGTTTCCAAGAGGTCACAACCTGCGAAACACATACATGGTGGGCTGAAAAGCTGGCATGATAATGTAGCAAATAGATTCTTCTTCTGCTTTGTAGAAGTTCTGAATTATTCTAGAATCACGGAGTGGTTTGGGTTCGAAGGGACCTTAAAGATCATCTGGTTCCAACCCCTCTGCAATGGGCAGGGACATCTTTCACTAGACGAGGTTGCTGAGACCCCTTTCCAGCCTGGCCTTGGGCACCTCCAGGGATGGGACATTTACAACTTTTCTGGGCAACCTGTTCCAGTGCCTCACCATGCTCACAGTAAAGAGTTTCTTCCTAACATATAATCTAAATCTCTCCTCTTTCAGTTTAAAACCATTCCCCTTTGTCCTAACACTATCTGCCTGTCTAAAAACTTGTTCTGAAAGGCTGCAATGAGGTGGTCTTGGAGCCTTTTCTTCTCCAGACTAACAACCCCAACTCTCTCAGCCTGCCTTCACAGCAGAGCTGCTCCAGCCCACTGAGCATCTTTGTGGCATCCTGTGGACCCACTCCAACAGGTCCGTGTTTTTTCTTGTGCTGAGGACCTCACACCTGGGCACAGCACTGCAGGTGGGGTCTCATGTGATCAGGGTAGAAGGGGACAATCACCTACCTTGACCTGTTAGCCAATCTTCTTTTGCTGCAGCCCAGGATACCATTGGCCTTCTGGGCTGTGAGTGCACACTGCCACGTCATGTCCAGCTTTTCATTCACCAGCACCCCCAAGTTGTTCTCCAGAGGACTCTTCTCAATGAGTTCCTCTCCCGGTATTCTCCTGGTCTGGACTCACTGAGGTTGCTCCCGACCAAGGTGTAGGACTTTGCACTTAGACTTGTTTAATTTCATGAGGTTCTTATGGGCCCACTTCTCAAGTTTGTCCAGGTGCCCCTACATGGCATCCCTTCCTTTTTTTGTGCCAATTGCACCACTCGGCTTTGTGTCATCTGCAAACTTGCTGAGGGTGCAGTCAATCACATTGTCTGTGTCACTGATAAAGATGTTAGAGAGCACCAGTCCCAAGACAGAGCTCTGAGGGACACCACTCATCACTGACCTCCATCTGGACATAGAGCCATTGATCACAACTCTTGGGTTGTGTCCATCCAGCCATTTCCTTATCCACTGAATAGTCCACCCTTCAAACCCATGTATTTCCAATTTGGAGATAAGGATGTCATGTGAGACCATGTCAAAGGCTTTAGAGACATCTAGATAGATGACATTGGTTGGTCTTTGCAGTCATTCCATCATAGAAGTCCACCATGATGGAAAATTATGTATCTTTGTTCTTTTAAATAATTCCTGTGTGGTCTTTTTGGCATGTAAGTTGTCATCCTCTTAAGTAATACACAAGTATGCATAAATTTAACCTCTAGCTACTATGATACTTACCATATTAATAACTAACATCTGTAATGTATATGTTCGTTTGTCAAGATAGTTCAGGGTGATCAGTCCTCCATGAATAAAATTTTTAACAAGTATTTTAGGGGAAGCAGTCCTCTAAGTTGCTCATCTTTGAACATAAGGGATAGGATTATTTTTTTTTTTTTTTTTTGCAAGTGCACTGGGATTCACCTTTTTTGGTTATCTGCAGGAAAAGAAACAAAAAAAGCTGAATTTATTTGCATAGATTTTTATCCTAGTGAAACTAGAAGTGAAACAATTTGAGTGATCCAAGGCCTATTGTGGCGACTAGCAGTCTAAAGAATGCATCTGGTTTTAAATTGTTGTTTAAGGTTTTAAGGGACACAGGTTGCTTTTGATAGTTAAGTACCAAGAGTTACATCTTTATTTCCCACTGCCTTGTGTCTGACGAAACTTTAAGTTTTATGCTGCTTTAACATTTGTAGCTTCTGGGAAGTTTGGGGAAAGGGGTTAAACTTTTTCCTTTTATCAAACATCAAATGTATCAAATTTGTTTTCAAGATCCAGTATTCCTTGTGTTTCCAATGTAAGCCCTTCTCTTTCCTTCTGTTGTGTAGCAGAAAGGCATCCTCCAGACTGTCAGAGCAGCAGCCTTGACTGGACTTGACATGAGTATGTTTGGCTCTGAAAAAGCCTATTCCTCTCATAGCTGGCTGAGGATTTGTAGGATTTTGCTATTGCTATCGTTACAGCAGTGTAAAACATAGATATGAGCTTCAGTTTTCCATGTAAGCTGTATGTTGTCTTATGCTTTGGGAACTTCACTGCAGGGATCTATTACTTTGACAGCAAGTATTACTGGGATTGCTTACAGTTCTCTTGTCCTCACACATAGATTATTTTTCACATTTTCCAGTTTTGTTCTTTTCCCTTTCCATGAAAGAAACTAATTATGGACTGTACTTTGTCAAGCATGACCTAAGTGCAGTGGAACAAACTGAAATAGTCTGTTTAATATTCATACAACATTGGATAGACTAAATAATATTTTTCCCTTATGTAACCTGAATAAAGAGATTATAGAGGGATTATGGAGTCATTGTTTTTTAAAAACTAAAATCAGGTAACCTCTACCGAAATTCACTTTTTGAAAAAGTTAAATGTTTGGGGTGTTTTTTTCCCAGATATATATATATATATATATATACTCATTAGCAATCACATAATTATTCCTTAATATAATGGGAAAGTGTGCTAAGTACAAGAGTTTTTTCAGGCTGAAGTTCTAACTGCTTCTAGATTTTCTTAAACAAGAGTATGTTAATAAGGCATTGCTTTAGAATTTAAATAAAGTTAAGGTGAATGCATGAAAATGGGTGCTTTGCTTTGAATAATGTTTTTTTGTTTTTGGTGGTATGTCAAATGGTGCTAGTAGTGCCAATCAAAGATTGGGCTGCCTTTTTAGCAAACGTTAGAGGATGCCAAACTTATTCAGACTCGATTATTAAAAGAGGCATCTGCAAGAGAATGTATTTGGATCATCTTATACTGAACCTTGCCTTAGTCTTCTGTGCAATATATATGATATTTGTAATTTTATGGACGTACATACATGTGCCCAGAAAACAATGTGTAGATCCATTTATAAAGATAAGACTTAAAATGTTTATTGAGCATCCTCTAGTGTTCTAAGGGTTAAACATTGTTAATTTAGATGAAAAATACCAGGGATTTTATTCATGTATTATTTCAGTGCCTAGGCTGGTATTTATTGGCAACATGCTATTTCAGACTTTTTACAATCAGTATCTATAAATCCATCCAGCTTCTAGTTCTGCCATTTATAGTACCTCTTTCTGTGATCTGTACTAGAATTTATTTACTCTCCCATGTGGTGTGTGGTATCTGGTTCTTTCCTCTAAAATGAGGATTTCAGACTCTGTAAACTGGAATAAATACTGAGAAGATTGGTTTGATTTTTGTAATCGAAACTCTTGCATAAATTCTATTGTACTTCTATGTGTGCTATAGAAAATACTTTTTTTTCTCTGTGGAGTTTGTTAAATTGAGAAGCTTATTTTTCGTTTGCTGTTTCAAGAAAAAGACAGCTCTTTTGCAAAGTCATTACAGCTTTGTTATGGCCATCAATATGAGCAGAAGCCTGGTAGCCTCTCAACTATGTGACGAATATCCAGACCAAGCTATGGTGTAGCTGTTCCTAGATGCTGGTCCTCAATAGCATTGCTAGCGTAGGATTTTCAAACGCTCTTTGGTTGTGTATATTCATTATATGTCAAATTAGAAATGCCAGAATAGAAGTAAGCAGTAAGTTGCATGTTCTTCTACATTGTCTCTATCCATGCTCTAGGAGTTGCTGCCTTGTATTTTCTTTCTCAGGCTTTCATTTACACCTATTCTAGTCTTCCTCTGTTAACACTGAGTTAGTTCCCTGTATGCACTAGAGTAATTACATGTTATTTTATGGCTGTGCTAGCACATCGTGGTACAGCAATGGATGGTAACGGAGCTAAGTGTGGCACAGGGATCTGCTGTAACACATGGCTTGCATCTCTTGCTTGCAACTTTCAGAGCAGTCCAGGTCACCTGGTGGCCATTAGGTAAAGGTTAGCTGCTTTCTAATTAGGTGAAAGCCACTTTGATTTGGCAGGTAACTTTTCAAAATGGAGACAAAGGCCTGCGTGGCTCTGCGGGCTGACCAGGTCCAGGGTGTGCAGAGCATCGTGGGTGCTGCTGCCAAAGCAGGTCTGCATGCCTGCGGCAGAGACACCTTTGCCTGTTTGCCTGTGGTTGTGTCAGGATGGCTTGCATATCCAGCATTTCTGTAAGTATTTAACTTTGCTTAAAGGAAAAGGAATGAACAGCAGAGTGTATGCAGAGTGTATCCCCAGTTATGTGGCCCTTTTAGAACAGTAGGTAAGTAAGAGGGGAAAGAAAAAAGAAGAAGGGCGAGGTGAAAAGTTAGATTTTTCCTTTACAGTAAAGAAAGTTGTAATTAGGCTGAGCTTCTAGCTTCTACTTCCCTGAAATGTGTTTTCACATTGAAAGAAACTGTCCTCACCTTGAAGCCCTGTGGTTAGTGTTATCTGCATGTTATTTAAAGCACACCACACTTCAGCCCCAAGATTCCAGTGTTGTTACTTAATTAAATCCAATCCAACCAAATATTCAGTACTGGAAGTGTCTAGCTCAGCTAAAAGTGGATTTTTTTCTCCTCTCAGCATCAGAGGTAGCACATTCAGGAGATAATGATTCTCAGGATATTAAACTGTTCAAGGTGAAGCACAGTTTCTGTGTATTTTATGCAGGTTCTGCTATGGTGGAACCTCATTTCTAGAATGGACTGATAGAAATGTTGCTATATAGATAGATACAGTATGAGCAGGAGAGATCCAGGTTATGTGTACTCTTCTTCAAGATGCAGGTATAATACTGCCCCTGCCCAGCTCCGTGGGGTCCCGCGTGCACCCACAGATGCACGGGTGGGTTGAGAGTAAGAGTGTATCTCTTGGAGGGATGCTGTGTCTTGGGAAGCTGTAATTAACATTTACTTTAGATAAGCTCTGATACTGACTAAAAATAGAAGTCATTGTAGACATCCTCCAGCAGGATCCTGATGGTTTTCAGAAAGCCTTTTGTGGCAGCAGTAATGACATACTATAGTTAGGGAATCAAATAAATGCAGTATATCTTATATGTCACTGCTGCTGTCAACTAATTGTGAGCGTAGTTTGTTTAACGTATTGCACTGGCATGCCTGGACTTATTTATCATGTGTCAGGGAAGGCAGGGCAATTAACATCTCAGCTGATTTCGTGTGCATTGTGACCAGCCCAACCAGGCTAGTCCTGGCTTTGTTGGTGATGTTGCTGAGGACAGAAGCATGGCTTGCTTTTACCTGGGACATGCAAGTCTCTAGGCAGTCAGAAGGAGTCTGGGGAAGCATAATATACTCTTAATTTTTTCCAAAGGTTCTGCTCTTCTCTGAAATTGGAGTTGTGGCTGAGCTTAGATTTTTTATTTTTGATGGAAAAGTCTGTACCAAAAAAGTCTCCCAGCTTGGGCATGACAATTGCTGTCTCCATTTTGGAAGACATCCCAAGACTTTTCTAACCTTGCTAGTGCCACCTGGTTGGTCTAGGTGTAACTTTGTTTTAAAACAGAGTGATATTATAAGCAACTCGTTAGAAATCAGAAAGTGAACCATGGAACTGTCACATTGACCTCCAAATTTGTTGTGTTTTCTTGCTAGTCTATGGGATGTCAGGGTTGTTACTGTTGAATTCCTCCCAGAATCTCTCTTACAGCAGGGCCAGTCACTGAGGTATGTGAATAATGTGGCTCATAAACAAGAGAGCTTGCTGTGTTATCACGACTGCTGTGCTTCTGTCTTTACATTATTTGTAGTGAGTATCACTCTGGGGAATGCATATTCCTTGTCTTAAATCCACTGATTTAAATTGAATTATACTTGCCAAAAATTCTTTGGGGGGGGGGGGGGAAGGGGGACTGCAGGGTTTGGTTTTTTGGATATTTTTCCTTTTTTTTCTTTTTTACTGTTTATTTTTCTAAAATCACAGGCATCAACACAATATCCTTCTTGCTATCCAGATGCTCAAATTCGGTATTTTTCACATTATTAAACTGGATAACTATGCTGCTTCTGGCATATCTCAGGCCAATAACAAGTCCTACAGAGTCCTATGGAGTCCCACAGTTTCTTTTTCTGAACTCCTGTGTATGTGCAATATACACCAAATTAAGCCATAGCATAGCAGAGAATTTACAAATAACTGCGTTGCAGAAGGGTCTGTGTATCCCAGATTATTTGGTTAAAGCTCAAGCTTTGATCTCACACACATCTCAAAAAGCGTCTTCTCTGTGTGGAGGACAGGTTTGGATCTCTCAAAGATGGTAAATAGGTTATTGTTTGCATGAACTTTTCTTACAAGGAGTATATGATAGTTAACATGTGGAATAACGTGCATTGAATGGCTGGATAATGGAAAGCAGATGTGCCAAGAATGCCAAGCAAGATACTTGAAAGCTGTGGTGTAAAGTGGACCTTTCAACAAATGGCCAAAGCTCGTGCAACCACTAGGATCTCAGCTTATACATTTAAAAATGGATGCTAAATCAGAAAGAAGAGATACCACTTCAATGTCTAAATCAGTGAGATTTAATAAAGCGTAGAAAAATGGTGGATCACAGGATCTACCATGGGGCGAGTATTCCTTGACTTTCTCATATCTAGTACGTTTCCCACTTGTGATTTTTCTTTTGATGTAGTAAAATGAGACAAATGGGATAAAATCCACTTGTATTTGGCTTAAAAATTCTAATCAGTCTGGCTTTATTAAAGGTTCTGGGATGTATTCCCTGATTTTCTGTGGTTAGATCCAGGCTGTTGAAAAGAACCTCTATCACTGGAGGTTCACTAAGACATGAAAATCAAAGGAAGCAGACTATCTATCTATCTATCTATTTATCTATCTATCTATCTATCTATTTATCTAATTATATACCTCATATCTTTGTCTTAAGCTGTAATTATATAGAAAGCTAAGACATAAATTTAAGGGCATGTAAATTGGTATGATTTTTCCTAGTTAATTCCACATAGATTTAAAACTCTATTTTTGAAAACAGAATAGTTCCTGGTTTATAATACTGTATTTGTTTTGTAGGTCTCATCATCAGTTGGTCCTTTGAGTCTGGCCTCAGAACAGCTAGTAGGAAGGGTTAGCTGTCTGTAAAGCATCAGTTCTGTAAGCTGTTGTGATAGTGTTGCTGATATACAGGCTGCAATGTGGCTTTCCCTGCCTTGGGGAGTGGTAGCCTCTAGCTGTGCTTAGCATATGAAATGTGCAGGTTGAAATCAGTGGGATTTTTTCATGAGAGGTGATGCTTTCAGAATCTCATAATTTATTCTCTTCACTGCAACATTGCAGCATGTTGGTTCTCCTTAGGAAATTGTCCCATTCTCCTGGGGATTCTCTAGAAGAAGGGGGAAGAGCTGTTGGTGGTTTGCAACTCATACTGACTGAGGTCTCAGCTACTTACAAAAACTGCGATAACAATTTTTTGTGCCTCTATATCTCAGGTACACAAATTCTTGACAGCCTGAGGTTACTGTAGAAAATGCAGTTTTTGTGGCAGGTCTATTCCCCTCCTGATCCTGGATAGAGAACAACAATTGGTAGGAGGATTTGATTTATCATTTCTCTTTGATGTATTTTTCCGGTTGGCCTAGCACTTTTCTCAGAAGTTCCAGGGTTAGCAGTAAAGAGGTAGTCTTCTAGAAAAAAATTCTCTTGTGAAAAGTCACAATTTCAGCATTCACCTCCTTTACTTATAATCCCCATGAAGTTATTAAAAAAATTATGGAGAAGAGCTATAGCCTGGAACAATGTCTTTTGAAAGCGAGCAATATGTTTTTCTCCAAACTGCATGTTTCATTCAACAGCCTCATCTAGTCTGAGGTTAAAATACAGCCATGGGTGAGAGCTCACTACATGGCCAAGAAACATTAAGTTAGATGAGACTGACTATCTAGCAAGTCCAGTTAAGAGCACATCAACTTTCTTAAGTATGGGGCTATCATATATATGGTTGCATTCCAGTGAGTGTTTAGGAGGTACTAGAGCCTAGGTGTAGGGTGGTTAGTATTTCTGGAGTTTCTGTGTAATCATAAATAAGAGAGAGGTTTTATCTCTTGACCATTCTTGAAAGCCCAGCTTGAAAGCCCAGCTTTGGGTGCTCTGAATTGTCCACGGATGGAGCTTCACTTTTCCTTAACCATGGCTCTAGTACCCTCATAATCTATTCCCTTTCTCACAATGGCCCTGTGGGGCATCTGTCAGCAGACCCGAGGGAAACAAAATTTCCTCATCATTTTGCTTAAGAGAAGCCCGATGGAGCTGGTGTAGCTATTTTAGGGGTAACTACCTGCGACATGTTGCATGTGCTTTTGGAATATGTTGTCACATGGCTTATTTTTGGATTTACACATTTTTATCCACTGGTCTTTCTTATAAGTTGTATATAACAAAAGAAATACTGCATCGAAGATTTGGTTACAGTATATTGACAAATTAAAGTGTGTCTCCTGTTGTTAGGGTGATAAAAGCTGTGATTAAATGACAAAAGGATTAAAAATATCCATCAATCCCTGAGCTGTGGTAATGAGGTTCAATTTAAGTAACTGAGCATGATCTCACTAAAATTAAAATGCATAGTCACAACCCTACTAGCGAGACCAATGCTGCTAGTGAATAGAAAAGAAGCCTGTGTGTTTGACTTGTGAAGTGTGTATGTTTTTAAATATATAGCATATGAATATGTACAGGAAAACTGTATTTCTGACCACATGCTGGCTGTCAGAAAATGAGAGGTGCAAACTGCAACGACTGCTTGCTGTTAGTAGTATGAAAGGTAGCCTGAATTCCTGTTCACCCCAAACCCATGCTTGGCTTCATGTCTGCCATTCAGTTCCCCTTAGGTCAATGAAGTACAGGTATGATCTCTTATTTAAGCATGTACTTAAATGAAGCACATACCATAGCTGAATAGAGACTGCTGAGTAGGTGTGTTACATGAGTATGAGAATACAGAGATCTGGATGTACTAAAGAAAGTATCTTGGGGAGATGTTATGATGTGTATCCCATATCGCTGCCCTATGCCCAGCAGTTAGTTTTGTGCCTTCCTATGCCTCTAAACTGAGCCTGAGAGGGGGAAGGAAAAACTGAGCAAAACTTTTTCAAAGCAGTTTTCAGCTTGTTCAAGGTCATACAGAGATAGCAATTTTTTTCCAGCTGCGGCAGGAGAGCGAGGAAGCACCCAGCTTGCTGCTCCCAGGTCAGTTTTTTTGGCCAGTTGTTCAGCTTCTTTTTCTCCAGAGAGAGACTGAGAGTTGAATTTTTCCCCTTCCCTGGAATTTCGGATTTTCTCCCTTTTCTGCTGGACTGCTTCAATATCAGAACACATCGGGAGAACTTTCCACCGAGCACAGAGGGCCTGGCCATGGGCCAATCCCCAGCTCCGAGAAGACCAAAGGGAGGACTCTTTAACACTTCCCCATTTTTTATTTCATTATTTTATTTAGCAACGAGAGATTTTATTATTTAGCATTATTTTCCTTTTCCTGTGTGTTTGTTAAATAAATAATTTTTATCTCTTTCACTTTCCTTCGAGGAAAATTTATTTTCCCCGAACCTGGTGGTGGTTGTGCCTTCTCTCAGAGGATATATTTCTAAATTTGCCCAAACCAAATAACAAAAATTTACCTGATGGATTTTTTTCTTTTACTTGGCTCAGATAAATTTCTTCAGTTACTGGTATACAGCATATGATAAGTGTGTTATAAATATGATGCATTTATGGCACAAATTGACCATAAATCAGACTGAAATAGACCCCAGTACTGAAAACCAGGGCAAGTGTTTAAGTGCAGTGTTAATGCATAGTTTTCAAGGGAATAGAAAAATGGCTGAACATTAAATAAACTGGATTGCTGCTGAAATAGTACAATTTAAGAAAAAAAATCCCTTGAATACCTATGAAGTGACAATTGATTTTTGCATATGAGGCTCAGAAAATTCTATTCCCACTCTATTCTTTTAACTTTTTTTGTGAGAAGATGATTTTTGGTTAAATCATCAGCTTCTGCACCTTCCAAGATTTGCACTGGCTTATCCAGTTGGCATCTGGTCACTAGTGGTGCACCCCAGAGATCTGTGTAGGGCCCAGTCCTCTTTAATATCTTTATCAATGATCTGGATGAGGGGATTGAGTCTACCAACAGCAAATTCATAGACACCAGGTTGTGTTGGAGTGTTGATCTGCTGGAGGGTAGGGGAGCTCTGCAGAGGGTTCTGGACAGGCTGGATTGATGGGCTGAGACCAATGGCATGAGGCTTAACAAGACCAAGTGCTGGGTCCTGTGCTTTGGCCACAACAAACCCAGGCAGTGCTACAGGCTGGGGCCAGAGTGGCTGGAAAGCTGCCTGGTGGGAAAGGTGCTGGTCAACAGCAGCTGACCATGAGCCAGCAGTGTGCCCAGATGGCCAAGAAGACCAATGGCATCCTGGCCTGTATCAGCAATAGTGTGGCCAGCAGGACCAGGGAAGCTCGGCACTGTGGAGGCTGCACCTTGAGTGCTATGTCCTGTTTTCGGCCATTCAGTTTAGGAAGGATGTTGAAGTAGTGGAATAAGTCCAGAGAAGGGCAATGAAGCTGGTGAAGGGTCTGAAGCACAAATCCTGTGAACAGTGGCTGAGGGAGCTGGGGTTGTTCAGCCTGGAGCAAAGGAGGCTCAGGGGAGACCTTTTCACTCTCTACAACTGCCTGAAAGGAGGTTGTAGCCAGGTGGGGGTTGGTCTCTTCTCCCAGGCAACCAGAGACAGGATGAGAGGACACAGTCTTATGTACTGCCAGGGGAGGCTTAGTTTGGACATTAGGAAGAAATTCTTCACAGAAAACATGATTAGATATTGGAATGGGTTGGCCAGGAGGTGGTGGAGTCACTGTCCCTGGAGATGTTTGAGGAAAGACTGGATGTGGAACTCAGTGCCATGGTCTATCTGGCACAGTAATGTTCGGTCATAGGTTGGACTTGGTGATCTCAGAGGTATTTTCCAACCTAATTGATTCTGTGATTCTGTCTTCCATGCAGGTGAAACTTCTAGGATTCTCAATCTGTTTGGAAAATCCTAGTATAGGTCTATGAAAAAGGTAAGAAACAGTGGTTGGAGAGCTAACAACAGCAAATAACAGTACCAGCAAGAGAATAATTTTCCTTCTTACCTATTTACTCCAGCTGGAGAGCTACCTACAGACAAATGGAAGAACAGACTAGGAGGAATTAAACGTATATATTATGTGAGGAGATCAGTGTAGGCACCTCACTCAGTTTTTCAGTGGCCTGAGGGTTACACCTCCTAGTGCAGGATCAGTGGCACACAGACATGAATTCAACCTGAATATGTTATCTAACAAAAGTAATTAGTCTTGCAGTTGATGCAGAAATTGAGGGTGAAATCTCCTTAATTTAATGGGAATAATGTAGAAAGGTATAGTTGGTACAACAGCAGTCTAGATTTTGCCTCTAAGTCTAGATGCTGCAAGTGATTTGATGTCTGACAGGCTGAAATCATACTAGTAGGAATGTAGTCAGTTTCGGTGTAACTGTAGTAATTGACAGGTTAATTCTCTGGTAGGCAAGTGAGAGTTTCCTCTTTATCCAAAATACCTTATATTGCTAATACTTTATGTGTATATATAAATATTTTGGTATTTTATAGTTACTCCTTTTACGTACTTCTTACAAAAGAACACCCCTCTCTCTGACAGCTTCACCAGTGATGAGGCCTTGAAAAGAAAGGGGAGAAGTCTTTCCCACTGTCCTTGCAGTGCAACGAAAGGTGGCAGCACTTCTCTCTCCTTTAGTGGGGGAGGCAACAACAATCTATCTTTAGAATGAAGCCACAGTGGAAGAAGAATTTAAGAGGATGCTCTTTACCTGGTAGGCAAAAAGAGCTACAAAAAGTGTCTGGAAAACATCTCATCTAAGTTTAGTCTCCTGAACTCTTTTCAGCTGAGTCTGTAGGGGGGTTAGATCAGAGAGTTCTGTGGGAACTGACTGAAAATAAACTGCAGTATTATCATTAGGACCTGATTTACAAACAGAGTTACCAATCTCCTTTTATTGAGCACTTGCCAGAGAAATACGAAGAATGAACTTGAACAATCAGCAAGTCTCACCACTGCAATGAGAAACCTTTAACACAAGTTCAGTTAAAACCTCCTTACTGCTGCAGGTACCTCCTAAACTGCTCCTTACTGAGCAGGTACTGACATAAATGTATGAATAATGATAGGGAGAGGCAGCAGCCTTTGTATTAATGAGATTATGGGATGCCTTCCAATTGTTAGCGTGTCCCTGCTGATGGATGCCAGGGTGGGAGAAGGAGGTGTCATCCCATCCCCACTCAGCAGCACATCCTCTTCCCACCTGTGGCTAGGAGCAAGCAGGAGGGAGCTGGGGGCCAGGTAGAGAAATCTGCACCCAAACAAGTAGGGCTCAAAAAAGATGCTTACAGCAACTGTAAGTTGTGGGTGTCTGTGGGAAGTGAAAATGAAATTACTTGTGCAAAGAAACTGTTTTGAAACAGACAGTAAAATTTCAACCAGAGCACTACTTCGATACAGATGCAAGGAAAGGCAAATGATAAGCAGGGTCTTCAAATTAAGTAAGGTATTGGTAAAAGTAAGGAAAACAATATTGAGTTCACCATGTGTAGTACAGGAACAAATTTATCTTTATATATATATTTATATACACACACACATATATAAAAATCACCTTTAAAGTGCCATTTGGGGAGGAGAAGCTTCCAGGAGGACAATCTGTTAATGCTCAGTCTTTATGAATGGGGTCTGTACACAGCTGAATCTTTAAGCAATGCAGATATGGGGCATTTGTTTTCATTTTAATTTCTTTCCACAGTCGCAACATTATTGCATTGGACTTTTTTTTCCTGAGCTCTACTATTAATTAAAAATATTGTCAAGGGTGCTACTTCACTGTTGATTCTCAATTTACAGATAACGTTTCTAATTTATAAACTAATCTGGAGACTGAGTCTTGCCAAAATACAGTGTTTAATTAATAGAGGTAGGTGTAAAGTACAAATTAGCCCTATGGCACAGGTATGGAGCTTCCCTAGATGATACAAACATCAAGGTTCACAGAGTGAGAACAGGGATATAGAAGTGCTTGTTACAGCTATTCCTGGTTTGAATGGTTCCTTCACAAAGGCTTGGCATATGATTTAATGTATTATTTTGTGTTCTCACCCCTTAGTTTTATCATTATATTCATTTAACTGTACATTATTATTATCCTTGTCGCTGCAGTTGGATGCTTCCCATTGCTTTCGTAAATGGCATACCAGAATTTTATCAGCTAAACCTACACCATTGGGACAGGCAGTTTCCATTTCTGTTTCTGTTTGGACTGACAAAATTCCTGTTGGATTAAATGTTGTGAGATTACTTCAGTATTTGGATGTGCAGTAAAAGAAAGAAAATGATGGAAGTACCATATTCCTAGCCTTTCCCTGGATACTCTTCCTTGCAAAGAATGGAAAGCTGACATTTTTATGGATTGACACAATTTTGTACGTATCATTTCTAGTTGAAATAAGTCCTCCAGAGAGCACTCTGCAATGTGAAAGACAAGTGTTCCATTCACCTCATCTAATTGCTTTGCTTCCCTCTTCCCTCTGGAGAAGGATGAACCCATCGCTCTCTCTAGCATATCATCCACATTTCCTTTAACTTGGTTTGAGAGCTGCCTGAGCATCGTTTAGTGCCTGGGTAATTAATTGAAAACCCCCAACACTTTCTTGCTTCAAAAGGCAGAGATGGCTTTGTAGTGCTAATGGGATTGCATATCATTTGTGGAATTTGCTTAATTGTGGTATATTGATTTTCTGCCTGAATCAAATTATTTTTATCCATATTTATTGCACTGTTACAAAATCCCTGTGAAAATCTTTCCATTAAATGTTATAAATCTCCCTGCTAATATGATGTAAATGTCCTGCTGTTTTCACTTGGTGCACTAATAAGCAAATCAGTTCTTGCAGTTTGATCATACACTTAAAGCTGAAGTTACTGATAAAGTGACTTTCCCTTTTTATTTGATAGTGAGCATTGTGCCACTCAGATTTGACAGGAAAATTTTCACTTCTCCATAGCCCTGGTCATAGTTAGATGAAGGAAGACTTGCACTACTCCAACCTTTTTACAAGCCACCTTGAACAAGTACACTAAATAATTATACCACTAAGCTTCACACAGCCAATATGAAACACCTTGGTGACTGGAAACATCCATTCCTCTATGGATTTTTCTTCACCACCAAATTCTGTAGTTATTACTTCTCTATTTAACCCATCCCTGAAAATTTCTATGGTAATGTTTTCTTTCTGGCATCACAGTAAACATCAAAAATGGCAGTTTCTAAACAGCAACATATACATGTGGCACCAGAGCACTTGCTCTGAGGGTGATGCTCAAAAGCACTGATGGTGATCAATCTTCTTCCTGATGAGGATGCTCTCTTGCAGAAACAGGCTATGCATTTGAAAGAGCCACATGGATATCATGAAACAGCTTACCACAAAATTCCCTCCTCACTGAACACAAATCCTGGTGCAAACCCTTTGCAGAAAAAGGATTACTCTGTCACCAAGAACTTCCTTCACTGAAAGAAGATTCAACCTACAAGAGATTGAATCCATGACAGCTTTCCAAGAGCCTCAACATGCAGCACCCTTCCCTGGAGATCACTGGTGTCATCAGAAGCAAATTCCCCATTAACCATCGGCTGCATATGCAAGAGGTACTGCACTTGGCTGCAAATCTCCAGTGGCCTGCCAGAAGTGGCAGTTCCTGTTGTATCAAGAGTTCCTGGCCCCTCTATTCTTGTGTTTCTCCTGGTGCCCCTTCTTATGGATGAGGGGGGTACATGGAATTAAAAAGTCAAAGCCAAGACTAACAGAAACATATGAAAGTCACAATTATCTGTGAGAAACTATTTATCCTCTGAGATTCTGGGCTTGATCCTCAAGAAGGATCTAAACACATGAATCCTGAGCAGTAAAATTTATTGCTTTTTACTTTAATGAAAGATGGGGTTTTGTGGGCCAGAGGGTTTTCTAGCACATAACTGCCCTCCCCTTCTCCTACAGAGTGATGATCACCCTTGTCTTATCCTCTGGAGCAGACTGTCTTCTTGCCTTTGCTCTTGCTCATCTATTATTGCATGTTTGACTGATTATTTTTGCTCTCAGATGGTCAAACTTTTCAAGTATTAGAACAATTATTTTCAGCTTTTACTTAGCCACGAAGGTTGGTGCTTCTTTTTCAGACCTGAAGTACTTCTGCCGGAAAACACCGGTCTGATTTTTTCCCCGAAGTATTTTCATTTCTGCTGAAAAAAGACACGTCCTCTCCTCATGGCTTCCTTTTCCCCAAGAAAATCTTGTGTGCGTTTCGGCCTGATGCAAATCAGATCTTTCTTCTGTCACTCACGAAGCGCTCCTCTCCGAGTGCCAAATTCAAGCAGGGCCGATAGCCTCGAACTAATGGAAGGCAGGACTGATTCCTCCATGTCTTTCTGCCGTAAGCTTCGTGATTTCCCTCTTCCCCCTCCAGGCGACGACCGGGGGAGGGGGGCGGGGCTGCGCGAGAACGGGAGTAGGTGGAAAAATGAAAGAAAGCCACAGCTGACAGGCAGTTTCGTGGACGAGAGGGACACCGAGGGGTGGCTGTGGGGCCGCGCGGGTGCGGCGGCGGGAGGAGCCGGGCGGCAGAGCCGAGGGTGCCGCGTTTCGGGGCCCACGGGCGGCGC